>NC_044193.1:9657578-9957578 GCF_900880675.1 Sparus aurata
GGTGTGCAGAGACAGAGCGATTGTCAGGACTCTGCCACGGATCCGCTATTTGCATAATGTGCTTTATCTCATCGTGTCACAGAGACGGGCCGACGCGGCATGACAGAATTTCTCCAAACTCACCAATCAAAACGCTCAAATCTGTGGCTGTGGTTTTTCTATCTTTAAACTTCCTCAGATATTCTATCTAATCCGTGTTTTGGATTAAATATTGGGTTACAATCTTTTGACATGTGATTAAAAGAAGATTAGGTAATCTGCGAAATGGAAAGAATTTGATTCTCTGTGTTCGTAGTTAAAGAAAGAACCTGCAATTTCCCTGAAGAAACTCAAATTGTTCCTTCTTGTATTTAACCTGATCCACTCTGAGGCCAGGAGTTGCAGACCGCTATTTTGGCACAATAACAATCTGACAACAGGGAGCGCTCATCTGAGGATTGTTCATTACTGTATCTCGGAGAAGCTGTAGGCCCTGCACAGCTGGTCTGGCCTCTGCAGGAGACTGTCCTGGGGCCTGCCAGGAGCTATATTAAAGGTGAAGACGCTTTATCACAAAATAGATGAACCTTCGGGTAGCTGGACGCGCCGCAGCTTAGGGGGCATCCGTGAAACCTTGGAGCAGACCGATGGTGCAGCACATGTTTGAAACTACATGTGTACGTCTGTTACATGTACTTTATAAAAAAACATTTCTTAGTACAAAATGTGTTATGTCTAGCAAACTGAGCAGAAGCCCCTAGAAGTGTTTTTCTCCTCTTTTTATTCATAGAATCGAAGTCTCCGAATTGGCTTTTTTATCTCCATACTTACAGTGTAACAGTTTTTTGGAGCATCCTCATTTTCTGTGGGAAAAGAGGCCTAATTGCAAGTGTAAATGCCTGTTATCTGCACAATTTTAAAATGTTAACTTTGAAGGTTACAGGGTTCTCACTACGTACGAGATATGAAACTGACTGAACAGTAAATACCTGCTGAGAGGACCGAAACGATCAATTATTGTCATTATTATTCTTTCGGCAGATCAAAGTTCAAATCGCTTGTTGTATGCTACTAACAGTCCAAAACACATAGACATTCACTTTAGTGCTTTTTTTGACAAAGAAAAGCGTCAGTTCTATCACAACAAGCTATTTTGTTCATCAACTAACTGATTTGTTCAATCAATCGGCAGAAAACATTTTTGCTAACCACTGATATGTTCACATTTTTATGTGTCATAAATAGGCTACCATATTGACAGTTTGACAATTTGTGTGATATCATGTTCACATTACATGTTTATGACCTAAATACCACATCAGGAGTTGGAGGCGATGGTGATGGATTTAGGCGAGAGGTTTTCCAAGCCAGTGACCACAGTTCAAGTCTGTGTTTCAGCATGTGTGAATCCAATGGACATTTTTGAGCAGAGCTGGGGACAATTTCCAGCCATGTTTGTGGATACAGAAAACCAATTTTCTTTTATGGGAAGTCGAGACATCTCCAGCCCTGTTCGTGCACAGAATCAAGGTTTTTTAAGACAAAACATGATGTTTTCTGAGCCCTAACCAAGTGGTTTTGTGCCTAACCCTAATCAGACTGTAAGCAAAGTGTTGCCACAACATACAATTGAAGAATAACCTAAAGAAACATGAAGTTGCAACATAAAGAAGTGTAAAGTTTCAACATATCTGTGATTTGCAGAAACTTTCATTGCCAACATTTATTCTGGCAATTTGGTTGTTTAATGAGTTGAAGCGATATGGTCCAATATGATCAACAAACAAGTAAGAAACACTTTGCATCTTACAGTTATTTATACCAATATGAGCAAGGCCGTATTAAGCCAGGTTGTACTGTGACTGACGGAGTAAACACCACTGTACCATTTATACTGCCACAGCTCTTTGTCTGGGACCACACAGAACCTGCTGCTGTCAGTATCAGCAAGTCACGATGAAGAATGCCAGCGACACCAAGAAGCTATTTATCACACCTGAGGCGCTGATAAAGAAACTACAGTGATATGCCAGGGAACAAAAAAAAAAAGAGATTCAAATCCAGAATGCCAGCTATTATTTCACTCATCTGCTGCCAGAAACACATGCTAGCTACGAAGGTGAAATATCGAGCCTGGCAGTCGAACATCAGATGTAGTTGCAGGAAAGTTTTCAGCAGCCCTTTTTTGACAACGTGGGAATGTGCACCTCAAGACCTGCTTCACCCACGCCTGATCAGGCAGCGGCGTTAATGTTTTCTTTGCCTCACAAGTGGAAGCGGTACACTTGAAACTCCCCAGCTAAGGTTTAACAACATTTGTTATCTAAAGAGTTTTGCTACGTGGATTCTCCTTGGCAAGAGGAAAGTCCCATAGTTGTCAGGTGAGTCATTTCAACGCAGTGCAGAAAAGCTAATTTCACAGCGCTTAGAGGCTCGTCTTTGATTTACAAATCATCTGCGCTGAGAAGGAAAATGTCACTCAGTCATTCTGAAATCTAATTTATAGTTGCCCGAGAACCTGTTGTCATGCACGCTTTTCTTTTTTTTTTAGATTCAGGATGTGAACAGACAACATGCTCTCCAGCAAACTGCTCAGCGGTCGACGCTGACACGAAGTTACTATTCTCTCCTCGAGAATTCAAAAACATATTGTCATATTTTCTTTATATGGAGTGTGTATCCTCGGGTCAAATTGCCACATTTGGACCAAAAAAAGATTCCTATTAACAGAGTTCAGAACTTCACTGCCACTGAAAAATGGGACACTGTTGGATTTCAGGAGCTCCTGCCGACGCAGACGAATCATTTGTGCTTACACCACTGAGCTGAAATAATGGTTTCTAATGTGATGTCATGGTCGTCAATAACAAAAGTGCTTCCGCTGCGTTCAGCAACAATGCTTCAAAGTCTAGTTCTGAAGAAACATTTGTACTGAACAGCTGTTTTTATGTTTGTGTTTATTTTACCCAGTCTGGCTGATTGATTATTATTACTGAAGTTCCTAATAGACAAAATCTGGTCTCATTCTTGCAAATGCACATTTTCAACTAAATTGTGATTTTTTTTAACATGGTACTGCACATGATAAACACAAAAACAACATGATAACACGGAGATATAAGGATAGTGTGTGTTACCCATTCAATTAATAGAAGAGGAATCAATTTTATCAGTGATTTTAGTCAAAATGGTTCAGTTATTTTTTTGCTTGAACCACTCAAGTTCATAATTTTTTTTAATGTTTTAATTTTTTTTGGATCAAAATGATAATGTGCTTTCACTAAGAACTACACAGCGGGGGAAAATCACTGCATATTTACAATACAGCATGTACCAACTTGAGGGAACAGCGTGGGATTAATTACTGTACAAAATAGCACTACTGTCACCGCTGCCCTCTTGCCCTCCATGAGCTTCCCTTGCACCGTGGGGATAAATTGCAGAGTAGGTCCATTTCCCCTTCCAGGACTTACAGTGTGCTGATATCAGAGAGCAGAGTTGCTGACAGATGTACTAGCAGGACTGGTTGCCATTCGGCTTAAGAAAATAACCATGCCAACAAATACTTTCAGTTGATCCATCAACTTTGAGGCCGGAGTGTAGCTGCGGCGCTTCCACCCTGTCTTGTGCTCACATATGCTCTCACAGATTGTTAGCGGAGTCATCAATACAAGCTTGAGTGGATCATTTTTTTCTATCAGGGACTGAAGATTGGACCCATGCAGTTCATAATGCTGCATTTAAGAGCCGGACCAGAGTGTAGTGCCTGTTGGGGCTCTGTAATTGTTTCATCACTCCCTTTTTTTACTTTAGTTACGATGAAGACAAGTCATTGGATCTCAAATTACCTCAGCTCTTCTGTCAAAAGTAATACCAGTAGCCATGCCAACAACATATTCCCATTCTTTTCTTTCTTTTTCTTTTTATTAAATGATGCAACACAAGACAGATGGGAGACATGATAGGAAAGACACAAAAAAGCAAATGGGTACATTGCATTGATTGTTGAAGGTGTTGAAAGGCGGTTTGTATGTGTGTGTGTGTGTGTGTATAACTGGGATGGCTTGAAGGGAAAGTGCAAGAATCATAAAGTGAGCAGAGGGAAAAGAAAGGAAAATAAATAAATAATTAGAATAAAAAAGGGGATCTTCATTCTTCTACTTCCTGCCCCTTGTGCCACGTGATGCTGACCAATGTATTCCAATTCTAAATATATCGGGTTTAACATTTCTTGCACCTCGGCAGCGCTGAACGAACTACTGTAACAAACAGTTCACATGGGAGGTAATTAAGTCACTAATGCTGTTAGACGGCAAGATAACATTCATTCAGCTGTGGCAGTTTATCCTGAAGCAGTTAGAACCAAACATTTGACGCTAACACGTGAAAATGTGCCCTTTAAATGCTTAATGGTTTAATAATGTCATGGTAAATTATTGATAGAGCCACCCAGAAGCTTCTAGTAAAAAAAAGAATAATAAGGCAGAAGAGTTGCAGCTGGCTTAGGGCTGAGTAACATATAGATACCATATTATTATCAGGATTCAATATATAATCTTTAATTTTTAATATCATTATCTCGTGACATGTCGTAAGTGCTGTCTTTTCCTGGTTTTAAAGTCTTCATGAGAGTGAGGTGATGTCATTTTCTGAACTTAGCAGATTATTCTGCCTGTTCTAATACTCCCTTACGTCTTTACCCATTTAGTCATCATATCCACATTATTGATGATTATTTTTCAAAATCTCATTGTGTGCATATACCAATATTTATCCCTTTAACATTTTTGCAAAATCAATTGAGGGTTTTGTAAAAAAAAAAAAAAAAGTGTGATATTTAATTTTGCTATTAAAAAGTGCGATTGAGGAAATTCCCATATCAAGATAAGTATCATAAACCATTATATAGTAAATATTATCTTAAGGCCATTATGCCCAGACCTAACCTGACTGAATTAATACTGGATTTACAATGCAATATCATCTGGAACTGATGTCATTGGTTTATGACTTGGCAGTCCACTACCCTCTCCTCCACCTCCCTACATGGAAGTCAGGTAATAGACATGCTATGTGAACTTGAAATGACACGTTTTGAAGAATGTCAAAACGGCAACCAGCCTATGACATTTACAATTCTGAAAATATCTATGGTTTACAGAAACTACTAAGATCTTACCCCGGCAACTAGGCTGCTTCGTCTCACCAAGTCTAAGCACACCATGGCGTCACCCATTGGTTTATGGAGGTTTTAAAGTCTTGAGTTTGGCATTCTGGCAGTTGCCATCCTGTTTTGGACCATATTAGGACAAGAGCATGGAGCTGGGGACGATTCTGACTGGATCTGATTGAGACCTGATGAGACACCATGTTAGCTACTACGTAGCCATGCCCTAAAACACACCTTGCTTTATCGTCCATCTCACTCTAAATCTCGAAACTGCGGTAAAAAGTCAAGTGAAAAGTAGGATAATTTTTTTGAAAAGCGTACATATAATTTGACTTTTTAAAAAAAAAAATAGAACTCCTGCATGGGCTTCACTTTTCAGACCTGGAAGCTCAGTCCATATTTTAATCAGTAGATGTGCCTCACTGGTATGTGAATCAGCACACCAAGAACGCCAATGGAGCCCCTCACATTTGTGTAATGCAGGAGGTTTCGCCCACTCAGTCCCCTTTGCCAGCCTCACTGGCAGTTGAACATGCAAAACAACCTGCCTTTGACTCAGGCATTACTCACAATTTAACCTCTTTCTCGTCTTCCGGATTGTAAAACATTAACTCTAATTTGTTAAACAGTGCTAGTTCGGGTAATATATAATCAGTGATGATCCCGATGATGAAGATGATTGGAGAACACACTGCGTGTTTTGGCATTTTTAAATAGAGATGGTGGCATACTTATTCTACAGAAAACATGTTTGGTAGGAAGATGCACAACAGTAATCCCAGCCTTATTTAATCTGATCTAATTTCACACATCGCCATGCAGATGTCTTTCTTATTAAGATCACAGCATCGTCCCCATGAGTACATTTGAAACCCATTATAAGAGACTGAAACAGCAAGCTAGAAAATTGCCTCCTATCATTTTGTTTCATCTTATGCTTCTTTGATACCAAAATACTCATAGCACCACCACTTACTGTCAATAACATAGCAAAAAACAGGTCACAGAGGAAGTATCAGAGAAGCAACGGGGGAAAACGGCAGTGTGGAGACAAGAGTATTGTCACATCTCCCCGGGAGAATTAAGGGTTTATTTCACCCAACCAGAGTTATTGTTGGAGCAGTGGAAAGACTAATCAAGATAGTTTTAGCGTGTCTCATTTTTGTTTGTTTTTTTTCTGTTTAGTTTGAATGAAGTATGTTTGACAATGATAAAATTACTGTTTCTGCAAATGGACTCTGGTGGCTTTGACAAGTGGCTGTTTCTGGTTCATCCAGAAGGTTCTTACTCTCTAATAAAAAGCTCCATCTCTGCAGGGATCCTTTCAATAACAATGTTAGACACTTAGAATAACAATCTCAGCCTGTCAGTGGTAAAAACAAGCACTTTAGTGGACATTCTTTGATGGTTTGCAATTGCCCACGGGGGAAACTTTGGAGACGTTTTAATGGCTGACAGCTGTAACGGTTTTGCTGGATTCTGAACCAATTTCAAAAGTAGTCGTCACCATTAGTCACTTCGACACAACATATGAAGAAAAAAAAAAGTTGCTCTTTGACATGAGCCAATAATATAGATGTCCAAATTGACTTTGTTATTCTCAAACCTAAATTGTAGGAAGACATTTAGCAGGATGATGAACTGGTGTAGTAATATTGCCACGCTTATTACATTCAGAATTCAAGACTTACTGCATCACCGTCCTGCTACTAATAATGGTAAAGCGCACCCTTGTTAAAGATATACACACATTAGCAACAATTAAAAACATACGTTAAGTTTGTGTTCATGATGTCGGCTAATTAACTTCAAAATAGAAGAAATAAAACAAGCTGTTTCAAGCGTTAATTGGTTTCCTTAGAGCTTTTTATCGGGTCTGACTAATAGCAAAACAATCACTTCAGTAAACTCCTTTATGTACAATAATGTAACCATGTTTATTACTCCAGCAAGAAGGCGAAACCTGAGTAATTACCCATCAACAGAGACGAATTCTACAGTCAACTTAAGCTGTCTGGAGATTTTCATCACATAACTGTCTCGGTACTATATATCTATAACTACTGATATCTTTGCTCTGTTATTGCTGGAAGTCAGATTGGTGCGTAACATGTTTGAATTACCACAAACGTTGCCCACATGTTTGATTTGAGCTACCTTGTATAGTCTTTTTCCATGATTGGGTAACAATCCTTTGTTTGTGTGGTAAAATTAATTCAAACTGCCATCAATCATCCGATTTGCAACAAAATTTTGGTCAAGTCCATGATTAATACAACATAAACACAAATTGGTTAATGCAAATCAATACAGCTACTAAGATGATAATCAACTGGATTGCTTAGTTGGAAATACTGTCATACAACGATCCCTTACCATTATGTTACATGGAAACTTGGATGCACTGGTAAAGTATGTTCATCTGTTCACTTATTAAAAAAGTACTATGCAATACTTTATTAATCTTATCATACCTCATGTCTCAATGTCTTCAAATGCAATGTATACAGAAGCGGAGTTAAATGCAGTTTCTTATTGTGATTTCATTTGAGGAAGTTGTAGTGATATTGCTGCTGTTGCTGCATATTAAAAAAGCTCCTCTTTATACTGATTTAAGATTCAAAACACATTTTGCCGAAACTCAAATATAACATTGTGGATTCTTACGGAATGAACTCTGCGAAGTTGTTTCAGTTGTTTTGTTAAGCAGACTCCAGTGGTCTTCTGGGTTGTGTGTAGTACTAATTTGAGTAAATATCGCTCAGATTTTTTTCAGAAACACTGACGATGTGGCTCCATATTCATGCCTTTCATTCTTCTCATATTTTCCATTCTGTTTTTTTCTGAGTGATGAAGCCAAATACCCCTTTTCAATATAATACAGACAAATTCAAAAGCACTGCAATGTGCAGCCTCAAAATGCACCTCAGAATAGATTGAAAGCAAAAACTCAATAAAAAACTGAGCTTTTTCAATAAGGTCATTTATATTGCATTGTGGTTTATGACTAGGATGACTGAGAACCTTCATCAACATCTTTCGATGTTATTGCATTTCATTACATATTACAGGTCTTTCTATTTTCCTAGTCTCTCAGTATACAGTGTGTCTAATCTGCTCGGGGTTTTTGTTTACATTGGCAGAACGAAGGCAGACAGAGGTGGTGTGTTTCTGCGCTGCACAGTGATATCCGAGAGGAGGAACTGTCTCACCAGCCGCACAATAAACTGTAGTTCAACCTCATTTTACCCAGCAGCACGTCATTGTGAACGCACCGCTCATCACGTGATCCAGCCCAGAGCCGGTCTCTGATATCAATCTGCAGAGTCAGCACGTTGTCCGGGCTGTGTAGAAAATGAACTCAGACACATCCATGTGCTTGAAATTAACCTTAAATGAATGTACATGCACGCTTCACAGTGCACACACAGCTCTTGTGGGAAGACATCTTTGATCCAGAGTAGATAAGTGGTATAGATGTGGAAAACGACACAGAAGTTTGGCATAATGAAGACAAATTGTAATGACACGTAGGTGGAAGTGGGGTCGTCCATCTTCTGCTCTCCAATATGGGAGCCTTTCATGTGGTCCAGATAAATCATAATCTCTACTAAATCTCGATGCAAGTGCTCTCTGCTTCTTACACGCAACACGTTTGTCCATTTGTGTGTTACCACGCTTTCACTGTCTTCAAATGTATCCGAGCAATCCTCGTAACACTGCAGGAAAGAATGCAACCTGGAAGTTCAGGTGTATCTTTGTGGCCCAGCAGTCTAAAATAATTATAATGGTATTATACTTTAATCGATCCCCGGGGGAGAAATTCATTTCTTTTCATCCCTCCAGCCCAGCACAGTGAGGTGAGAGCACAGCGTCAGTGACAGAACAGCGCCTCGGGGACCGTCGGGGGAACGTAATATTTTGCTCCAGGACACTTTGGCAGGGTGGTTTCTTCTGAACAAAAACGGGGGGGGGCTCCTTTCTGTTCAGGGTCAGTTTCCCCCAAAGACTTCCAGCCCATTTTTTCCACCAGGTACAGTCAGGATTTTACCTTTACTGTTGTTTTTTTTGACTAAAATCAATTCAATCCATCCATTTCCTCTCCCTCTCAGGGGCCTGAGCGTGTCCCAGCACGCATTAAATGAAAGGCAGAGAAACACTGGACATGTTGCCAGTTTATTGCAGGCCTCTGATCAGCTGATTTGCGTTAATCATTTGGTATGCAGTAAATCAGATGGGGATATTATTTATCCCTCTGTTGAGTGTATCACCTTGTCTTGGTTCCCACCATTTCTGATTCCTTTAATCTCATGTGAGATTTTTTCTATGATCCAGTGTGATCAGACCACTCAGGCTGAGCGCCGCCGCTCTCCACATAAGACGGCTGGTCGGCAGCCAGACAGTATACACAGAACCATCAATAGATTGATGGAACAACACTGACGTTCAAAGCAGATGGGAATTCAGGTCTGTGCAGCTCAAACAGGCTCTCTAATTATTAGCTGATTGTGCCTGTTGGCCAATAAATCACTGGCTGCCATGCGAAAGAGGTAGCAGCTGATGTTTTTTATTCAGTGTTAAAGAAACTGACGATTCAAGCCTGCAACAAGGGAAAACTGTTGCCCAGCAGCAGAGGTGGCAAAAGTACACACATCCTTTGCTCAAGTGGAAGTACAGATACTAAAACAAAAGACTAGTAGAGGCACTGATTCAACTAAATTGTTCAGAGCAGCTCGTCAAATATAGAAAATCAGGCAGTATTTGATGATCTGGGGATGAAACTCAGCAATCAACTATCCTTTTTCAGGAAGTTACATTTTAAGTAAAGCAAACAAAGTATTTGTACTTCACATTAGTATTAGTTCCCTGTATTTCTGTGTCTTGCAATGTCCTCCGGCGGCAAATTAAGCCTGCTTTGTGTTGGTATTTCGACCACGGGCATCCCAATAAACAGGCTATTTATATATGTGCACCTTCACCACAACGCCCACCTGGGTGTACTTTGTGTGTTTCTGCACCACTGTTCACCTAGCAAGGGAGCTGTGCTGCAATCAGGGACTGTGCCAGGGAATATTTAATGTTTATGGCAGCACTGTCTCTCCCACGGGTGTCAAATGAGGAGGAATATTAGTGTTCTGAGCCATTAGGAGAGCACAGACTGGGGCTGACAATGAAAGACACGCGAGAGGAGGCTCGCGGTCTCCTCAGCAACGGATATTTTTAGAGCTGGTTTTTAGACGTGGCTCAGATCTTAAGAGCGGTATAGGATGAGTGTTTGGGGAGTAGCACTCTGCTACTCAAGGAGTTTTCTGCAGTATCTGTAGAATAATGGTCCCTTCACTTTATCAGTAGATTAGACTTTGCACTTAATAAAAAAAGTTATTTATTGGGTTTTGGCACATTGCAACAAGTCATCGGGAAAAGAATAGCAGGCTAGTTAAATGTGGAGATTAATTATTGTTTTGTTTTGTTTTTCACGTTGTGAAACCTTAAAGCATAACCCCTGTTGTTCAGTTTGGTTTGCACAAGCCACAGATTGTTAATCTGATGATATCATCTTCAGGTAATTTTGATATATAACATAATAATCACCAGATGACCCTGTTTGTCTCTGAAGAAGCAAACAAACAGGTAAATGGAGTTTTTTTCTTTTCAGGGCTGCTAAACATTTGTAATTAATTGCTTCATAATTGTTTTTCTCTATGCTCTTGTGTTTACAAAGTAAAATGAGATGGAAGATGGTGGTCTGGTTCACTTTAAGTGAAGTCTAATAAGTAGCGGTGTGCAGACAAGCGAAGGGGGAGTCTTTCTTTATCTATCTAATTACATCCTGTCCAATGGCAAAATGGAATCTCGCGAAGTGTTTTATTGAAAATCTGATTACTCTAAAGAGACTAATTTCATTATCTTAAATTAATATAAAATATGCAATCAGCAAGGCCAATTAAAAGCCACATGAAAATATCATTATGGAGCAGCCTTACACAGCTAAATCGATGTGTAAAATATATTTTAATATGGAAATAATATAATATACATTGGTTTGGTGTTTTTGTATGTATGTGGCGCCCCGCGAAGATTGTAGAAAGAGCGGCAGAGCAGAAAAACAAGGGTTTATACTTGGTGCATGTGGGGATTGAGTGTATTGTTTAGTAGTTGCTCCATGTCATGGAGACCGAATTGGTTTTCTCCAGTCAAGGGACCATATCTTGGACCATCCTGTACTTAGAAAGTAATGGATGGACAGATGCATGTGTCTGACTGGTCAGTATATACAATAAAATGAATTGCTGTGTCTACCCCTTAAAAAGAAGAGAGTTCCAACACTGGTCCCATGGCGAGCCCCGTTCCGCGTGCCGTAACTCCCACGGGCCGGGATCTCATCCCTTGGTCCTCCTGGTATTCTCTCTGGAGGTTAAACAAAGCTGCAGCCTGCTGCCTGGGTGATGTGATGGGGAGAAGAAAAGGAAGGCTTGAGTGCTCTGCTTCCACACAGCAGATGTTGGGGGAACTGGGGACTGAAGTACCAGTGAGGCAAAGACATAGAATCTAATGATTGATTGAGTCTCTCAGAGCAGAGAGCCGCTGCTCTGCTGGTACTAAATTTCCCACGTGCCTGTCCGGGTAGTTTCAGTGCAATGACACAGTGATGTAGACAGATAAACCCCGGCGTCAGCCTCAGCAAACACTCGACAACCAGGAGCACAAACAGTAGACTGCAGGAATTAACTGTGAACTGCTGAAACTATAGTAAATATACACATAACGACACACACATTCCTTTGTCAATAATCTTTTGTGCTGTTTTGGAAATCTCAATCATTGTAGAACTGGGTGTAGATGCAGAAGCACATCAATACGTATGCCTGCCACACTAATATTCACACATATCAGTGAAAGAACAGCAAGGAAGTGGTGTAGAGCTGCAGACTATGTTGCAACAAAACCACAGCAGCCGTTATTACTCGTGACGACGACGTGGAGCTCTGGCTATTTGTATCATTATAAAATCAAATGATCAGTTAATTTGTTTACTATCATATGGAAACAAAGTGCTCCACTATACGGGATACAGTGAGACGACCACACAGAGAAATAACATCATCCTTCCCACGTGAATTAAAACAGTGATGAAATTGAGCACACTCCAGTTATTATTCAAGATCAGGTCAATACATTTAAACTGTGTAAAAATTAAAAGAAGTTATTAAGTAATGTATTGGTGTTTTATAGATCGCTGTGAGGACTGCAACCTAAACATCTTTTTGTAATTAGATTTGGTTATTTCACCTCACTGTTTCACCCTCAAGCTGTACAGCTTGTCTGTGGTGTGCAAATGAGGAAATGGCAGACGCAGACCTTTTCTTGTCCATATGCATCATTCATAAATCTTGCCCCCAGGTTAACTGGGATGGTAACAGTACACAGACACAAGTCTGGTATATGCTCAGTTTTGGGGTCAGAGTTCAGTACAACAGGAGAGAAGAAACAAAAAATCCCAAATGCATTAGCTAAGTTTCTTTTACTTTTTCATTTTTACAATTTGTTGCACATTTTTATTTTTATTTCTTTAAGTTATTGTTTGATCCACCTTGTATCCACCTGCGGCAGCTGGTTGAGCCTGTAGGTCTTTAAGCAATAAGCAGTGAATGCTCACAGTCACATAGGTCATATTTGCAGTGTTGATACACTTTTAAAAAAATGTGATGTAGATGTCTTTCGCCTCCGAAATGTCATTAACCCCGTCTGCTTTCAATGACACATGTCCCGTTTCACCCCTAGTTGTTCAGCATAACGGACCAAATCACTATGACAGTCACTTCTGGTTAGAAAACTAAAAGCTTGTATTGTGAAGTTATGCGAAAATAGCAAACTTGTATATTTCTTTTTGTCATTTCCAGCTGTAATTACAGTATGACTTTTAAATATATATAGTAAACAAGATAGTCTGACCTTTCTGACGTTTCCACTGTGCTTTGCTAGTATCTTTAATATTTACAAAACAGCGACATCTCAGACTTACTGCTAGTTTTGCATAAACTCAAGCTGTCTTTTTTTTTGTTTCTGGCCCAACAGGTAAATGAGGTCTCCAGCCTGGCATCCGTGAAAGTTTGTTATTAACTTAATAGGATCAGACATGCATTTTAGATTAATTACATGTATATGCTTCATTATAACAAAAAAAAGACAATTATGTCGTATGTAAGCTAATGTGTAATGGTGGGGTTTCCCATCTGGAAGTTGTTGTAAACAAACATTGTGATCTGGTCTATATCTACCATGGAACCATTGGAAATCCTGACTCTTGATGATGAGATCTGTGTTCACTGTGATATTCAAGTTAGACATCAGACGTGGGGAAAAAAAAAGGAAATTAATATGTGTTCGACGTGGCCGTGCTGAAAAGAAAATGCTCTTTCCTGAGTGCCAAAGGAAACATGCTCTTATAGGAGACATGGGCCAGTACACACTAAGGAATGAACTCATTCCTCCAGCGTTATCCATTAAACAGCCGAGTGAATGTTTAAGCCAGAATTTGTTCGTGTTCTAGCTGTGACATGCATGACCAAAGGAAACCCACAGCCCCAGTGGAGGAGCAGAAACTACGGGGTTTGAAGAAAAAAAGCAAACATCATTAAATTCATCCAGAGTGTAGTATCAGGACAACAGAGCGTGCCACTGACTCAAGTCCCTCATTGACTTAACCGAAAGTGACTTTTTTGTACCCATGAGCGGTGCAGCTCGACAACATTGTTCAATTAATGGCATCCCCTTTTCTTTACTCATATTTCCAGTTACCCAACCTATTAATTTCTGAGCTGGGGCCAGGCTTTGTTTTATGGTGTGAGTCTGGCTGCCATGAACAGAACTAGAGGGTATTATTCCTGCATTGATTGTTCATCGGGGCTGGCTTTGTACTGTGTCACGAAAGGGAAATTCATTAGCATGCACATAACTCTCCGTGGCATTTTGGCAGGGCGACAAAAGGGTTATCCTGAAATGTTGCATGGGGAATTGAAAGCCTTAGCTTGTTGGTAACCAAGGTACCCCCCCATTGCCGCATTTTAGACGCGTTCAATACTGGAGGGTTAGGACTCTCTTTAAAACCCATCCATGGGGAATTACGGTAGTCGTAGGTATTTCCTAACGAGGCTAACTAATCAATTTCACTGGACAACGCTCTAGGTTTACCAGCACGTTGACTGGATTTGTGTGTCTCTCAATCTGAGATGGTTCAATCTTCAGATTTCAAAGAAGATATTTAAACGGGAGTTTTTAAGTTTAAATAAATGAAACAGCCAATGTGACAAGACAAATGGCTAGGACCATATGGAACCAGTTTTCAATTACAAAATTTATGTACTTCCAAATGCGACCCAATTCCCCCGGTCTCACCGGCAGGACCCATAAACTGAATTGATGGGTCTCTATGTCTCAAAAGTTGCCCCTTGTGGTCTAAGGAAAGATTTTTTTTTTAATACCTTTCATCCCTCAAGCTGGGAAATATTGCACCTGTACACATTTAATAGCACATCTATCATAAAACAAAACAAAAAAAAGTCAAGAGGTTTGAGAAAGATTTGTACGGGTTAAAAAAAAAAAAAAAAAGTAGAACATATTTCAAGGATCCAAGAGATAATTCTGCTGAGTGAGAGAAAAAAAGAGAATAGACACACATTATACCGCAGGATATTTATGCACTTGATGTTAATGTGTCTGCTAATGAGATCTGCTCAGACGTTTCACAGTTAAAACCTCTTCAATATGGAAACTTTTTCTCTTTTTGTCTTCTAATTAGGTGGTCTGTGCATCTCCCAGACAGTGAAAATACCCCGTGAGCCAAAATCTGGAGAGTTTGACAAGATCATCCGCCGGCTGAGCGAGAACCCTAACGCCCGGGTCGTCATTATCTTTGCCAACGAGGACGACATCAGGTGAGTGCAGCGGAATCCTAATTGCTTGTCGGCTAATATCTCTTTAACCCGACTTATCTCAATAAGTCATTTTTTTTATTCATACAGTCCAAAATCACACACCTCAGGGGGCTTTTACAATCTCTACACTTTAAGACACCCTCTGTCCTAAGACCCCCATTTCAAGTCAGGAAAAAAAGCACTTTTAGTAGGGAAAAATGGAAGAATGTGGATCCAGTACTGATTGATAATTCTTTTGTAACATTCTTATGTAACATTCCTGCCATATTTCTTCATTGTGTGCAATTACACTGACTTGATCTTGAACGTTTTTTTTAAAACGTGCCATCTAAAATCATGTCCTCACCCGAAACTGGACACACATTGCACGGATACATTCACAGCTATAATGTTATGACAGACGTCATACTCACGGTCACACACACACACACACACACACACACAACCACACAGACACACACACACCTGAGTTCATAATTCACTTTTAATGCCACTACATTTATAGTATCTACAGTTAACTTTTAGGTCAGGAGTTACGTACAAAACTCTCAGAAATGGATCATTCTAGATCCTGCATACTTTTTTGCTGATAATATTCAGTATTTTTTCACTGCAGTATTACTTCTGCTAAAATGATCCGAGTGCTACTCCCATCGCTGATACTACCACTGATTTATAACTGTTAATGTTTCCTTGTGCTTCAGATGGATTTTCCACTCAATTGTTGGAGACTTATTAAGATGGGTAGTCTGTATTAACAATGATTAATTACTCGGTGGGCAGAGTCAACACACGCAGCACTGCTGTGGCCTTGTTGTTCCCCAACAACCGGTTGGTAGGCCAGTGTATTCCTAGTGGAAGTGGGCAGTGATTTGGGGCGGTCTCTTCATGATGACCAGGGCAGAAGTCCCAGTGCTCATTGACTTAATCCGGTCCTGATAACGGGTAATAGTCTGGATATATAGTAATTACAGAAAGCCAGGGGGATTTCAGCGCTGCATGCCTGCTTTATCCTTGAACCCAGTAAGTATGAGCTGGCAGCGGCCTAATAAGAACTCAAAATTGTCTGCAATTCGACTTGAGCTGCTTGGACGGAGCCCTGTAATGTTATACTGTTCCAGTTATTGGGACGGGGGCAATATATTGATATCATATTGTTGTCATGATATGAGACTATATGCCGCGTCATCTTAGATTTTGGATATCATTTACTTTACTACTGATGATTATTTATTAAAAGTCTCGACATGTTGATATTTTGTAGAAACCAATAATCATTGCTGCAGTTGTGTTACACTATTGATATGGAGATATTTGGTAAAATTTTGTATTGTCAGTTAAGCTTTTGATAGCCTTACACTCATTAACTGGTAACTAACTTATCAATTACTCTTCTCTTTGTGTTTAATCACTCTCATTGGCATAATGCACTGGCCTTGAGGTACCAGGCTAGCTCTTTCAATCCCTTGCCCTCGACCACATTGATTGGCAACACATCTCCTCGGACAAGCTTATCACACTCTCTCCCCCGTGGCTAGCAGCAACGTGATCTTTTTCTTCCGCAGGGTGTACAGCATAGTGCTATTACTATTACTAAACTGAACAGAAGCATCGCACGTTTTTTTTTTTTTTTTTTACTTATATTACACTTTCTGGAGGTAAATCTTCCCACATTGGGCTTGTTATAGCACGCTTCACACTTTGCCTCCGACTGTTCTAGCGAAGCTGCTAGCAGGGAGTGTGTCTGTATGCAAAATGTACCTGTAGACATACGCTATCAGTCAAGAATATTCTCAGTGGATACATGATTAAATGTTAACAGTTGGCCTATGTGGTCTAAAATATTGTGATATTTGATTTGTCATCTAGCCTAAGCATCTATGAATTGCTTTTCAGGAGATGCATTTTTATGTGTATTGTGATAAAGTCTAAATATATTTCTATATTTTTTTATACTAATTGTAGATATATATGGTGATGATACAGAGAAAAAGAGAAATTATGTTTGTGGGTTAGCCTGTTCCAGTCCAGCCAGGTTTGAAAGTGTTTTTTAGCCAACTGTTCTTTGTGACATTTAGTAATATGAGCACAAAAACTTTAAAAAAAAATTGATTAGACAGACGAAAAACTTAATATTATGAGTCTGGGCTAACTTTAAGGTAACTTTTCACGAGCCTGACACAACACCTTCACCTCTCACCGTGTTATTTTCAAATCAGACCGTCTAGTCTCATCTCCATTATGTAATCTCCTGATGGTGAGAAAATCTATTTCTCTCATCTTTTCCTACGTGGAACACATAATTGCATCTTAAGACATGCTCATTTATCTGAATTCGTGGAGACCAGACTTGGGGGGGGAAAAATCATTACCAATCTAACATGAATCCCTTGGGTCATAAAACTAATGTAACGAGACATAAAGTTACTTGGATGACTCACCACTCATCCAGTCTATATAAATTTTTTACAAATCAGTGTAGCTATGCTTTGACAAGGTTATACCGTCCTTTATGCAACAACAACCGCCTACTATGATACACTGTGATGCTTAATATTTATTTTTTGTCCGATCATCTTAGGGGCAATTTGAAGGTCAGTAATGCATCACATGCCAGGTGGCTGTGTTTTAATTTTATGTTGCTGTGCTCAAGCTTTCTTGATGTAAGTCTGCTGCTGCAGCAGAACTTTTATTTTTTACAGCTCCCCAAACTTACTTCCACTGGCAACAAGCCTGGACAAATGTGGCAAGGGTGTCATTCTGCCACCGCCAAGAAGAACTCCACAGTACTGGGAATGGATAGTGTGTCTATGGTGGCTGTTCAGTTCTACTAAAGCGCCTCAGTGCCACTTTGTTCATACTCAGAATAGAATATTCTTGTCATGGCATCAGCTGTATGGCAGCTACACTGTCTTAAGGGTACATTTAAATAGGAAACCTATTTTCTTGGGTAATACATCACTGTATGCGCATGAAATAAGTAAAAACACTGACAACTCAACATCATACGGTACAATTATAGCTTGCTCTCTCTCTTTTTTTTTCCCCAAAGGCGGCTCCTTCAGGCAGCTAAGAAGGCCAATCAAACAGGCCATTTCATCTGGGTGGGTTCAGACAGCTGGGGCTCCAAAATCACCCCGATACTGAACCAGGAGGAAATGGCAGAAGGCGCCGTCACCATCCTACCAAAACGACAGTCCATCAAAGGTATTCATGACACACGTCCTGACCTTACCCTACAGAAATGTCACAACGATTAATTTTCTTGCGTTTTTTTTTTCTTCTACATTCAACGTAAATTACAGTTTGATAGGCCATTGGTGTGTTTTACCCTCTAGTGTTTTTCCCTCTTGCAGCCACATTGAACATCAAATGTTCTGTCATCGCTGTCACTTACCATTTCATATTGATTCCCCAAAAATTTGCTCAACGGTGAAAAAAGTTGTCCATGCGTAACAGAAAATGCACTCGTAGAATATAACACAATGATGCCATGTGAAAACAAAATGAATACAGTAGATTCCACTGTATGTTTCAGTAACATCAGATAGCTGCATACTCCCCTATGGCTGTAGGAAATTCTTCAGAACTGGGTTTAATGAAAATGTTTTTTGAATAAAATAATTCATCAGAGTAAATTCAGCACGGTAAAATGGTAATCCCTTAACTACACCGTCAAAGCTCCAATACTACTCAGACTAAATGACTTAATTCCAACTGTTTTACTAGGAGTTTGGACTTCTGTTCTTGTAAATTTGAGGCTGGGCTTTGAGGAAAATACTCAGCTCAACACCAAAGTTGTCTGCTGAAGCCAGGGCATAAAGGAGTACATCTTGCTTTTTAAGGTTTAACGGTGGGGTGAGCAATTCTTGACAAACATACTCAACATTCTTTATCCAGGATTCCTCACCCCACCTTTAACTGGACCAAAGACCTTAACCTGATCAACAGCTAGCACGATCAAAGGTAAACTCGTGATAGGTTCAATTCTAACAGCACCTTGTTTCTTTCAGGTTTTGACCGCTACTTCATCAGCCGGACATTAGAGAACAACAGGCGGAATATCTGGTTTGCGGAGTTCTGGGAGAATAACTTCCAATGCAAGCTCAGTCGGCACGCTGTGAAGAAAGGATCCGGCATCAAAAAATGCACAAGTGAGTCTACAAGTCTGCAACGAATGCACTCGGTCAATGGAAAACACTCAGTCAGTGACGAGGTGTATTGATTGTGTCTCCTTTGAATACATTATGTGTGTATATGTGTACTTAGTATGCATAGGTAAATGTATTTGTCATCCAGGAAAGAAAACAATCAAGGTGCTCTAATTTAAGTTAAAGGTAATAGGTGTACACATAAGTGAATGTGAATCTCTAATCCATTTGAGAGAAATTAATGTTCCCATTACCTGTCTGTTGGCAAAAATAGCAATCACAGAACTACGCCACAGCATGCGCTAAAACTTTAATCAATAGTAAATCCAATCAGCCCCATTAGAAACAAGCTTTCAGGTCATTTATATCAGTGGGCTCTGCAGACCCATCTCCCACCCCAATGTGCAGGGCATCTCAAGATCTCTGATTTACAGCTGGCAGGTATAATGTCTCTTATTAATTTAATCATTAGTTTGTGTGTTGGAGTTTCATACAACGGAAAAAGCAAGACAGGAGAAGAAGTCAGAGAAACACTGATTTGCTTGTAAGGTTAATTAATACTGCTAATGTCAGAATGCAGACCACATAAACTGTGTGCTGCTTACAGAGACATAGGAAAGCAATATATTTAAGATATTTAAGATATTTCCAGTAAAGAAAGTATCAGTGCAATAGTGTAAATGCCAAAGCTTTCATGTACTATTGTAAGCTATCGATCCTGAGGAGAGGGCAGACATTTGTTGTTCATTTATATTCCAATACACATGAGAAAACTCCCACACACTGTTTCTCGAACCTCTGGAATATTTATAAATGATGACCGGTATGTTCGATGTTGATCTGGTATATGGGGAGGCATGCCGACTGTTCCGTATGTCTGTGCTGTGCACATAGAAGCCGCCTCAGTTATGCAATCACTGGACCACAGAAATTGGTGAATGAAAAACATCGCGCGAACATACCCGGTGTGTACCAAGATTAGAAAATGATCTAAAATGGCAGTTTCATGCTAAGCATTTGAAACATAAACAATGTAGGCTTTCTTGCACATCTGCAACCATCTAGTCTTGTGGACTTTCAATTAAAAACATGGGTGGAAAAAATGTAATGTCATAACCTGCTGTTAAACCATAATGGTGATTATCTAAACAGGGACAGATAACTTTTCAACTTACCCCTCACCTAACGTTTCCCTGTTGTATAACTGTTGGCACCACTGTCGCAAAAGGCAGCGTAACCACTTGCAACTTGGCTACTGTCCAAACTAAAACTCAACCTCAAGAACTGAACTAGATAGTCTGAATTCAGTGCTATGGAAATAGATTATATGCCAGCACAGGCGCTATAGGTGGGGATGCTATATAACCATAGGGGCACTACAAGCAGGTGTGTCTTGAAGAAGTATCTACATACATATCCATGACATTGTATTGTAACATATTGTAAGTAGGCAGATCTTGTCTTATTGATTTAGTCCCGGTTTTAAAACATATCTAGACCAACACTTAACATCAACACTCTCCATCGAGTGATTGCCCATCCTTCAATCGTGTTTTATCTCGATCGATCGGTCTTCCTCTTCGCCGTCTTTGCCTGCTCCATCAGTGGGGATCCTCTTCTTCTGCAGTGTAGAGTTCCCACAGTTATTCCTGTTGTTCAACCTTTACCCGTTGACTGCGACCAAGGAAACAATGTCTCCTCTTGTTATGGAGGACACGCTCCCTTTGTGTCGTAATTTGACCTTCGTTTTTTCTGGGAAAAAGTGGCAGACCGAATTGCATACTGAAAGCAAGGTTTTAAGGGAACAATTCTATGTGTGGATGGTGTCTTCTGCAGTTATCACGGTACACTGCAATCTGTATTTACTTTAAAACGTTAAGTTAAAGCAAAAAAGTTGTCTATGGCAAGTTTAATATGTATATAAGTGACATTTACTGTTGATTGATACAGGAGAAGTTCTCTTTCCAGTTTGCGTGTTTGTGGTGACAATTCATCTGAATTGTTCATAAGAGAACCATTTACTGTCATTCGGGAAGAAAAACAGTCTCCAATCTCAACATTTTCGTGCACAGGTACACCTGTTGCACGCTTCGCCGTTCTCGTGACTCTTATAAGGTAGACAGAATAGCAAGATAAACAGCAAAAGCTCCCGGAGAGAGTGAGGCGCTCTCACACAAAGACGTCACGATCAGAACGATGTGCAGAACAGATGGTATAGTCACATTTAGTTTTTTTCTGAAATAGAATAATTAAATTTGGCTTTCTAATCCGGCTGATATAGGACACAGTGACCTCAAAATGTCACCAAATACCATAGGTGACGTGCTAAATTGGTACAATAGATGAATAGGCAAAGCTAAACAATTAGGCAGAGATTTAATTGTCGCTTCTCCAAACAAAAGTGTGTCCCCTGGCTAAAGGGAAAGATGCTTCCAATAATCCACACTTCGAGAGAACTAGTCATCTGAAATGATTTCTGTAGACCTATTTATCAGTTGTCATGGTGGCTGCGCTTGAGCTAAATTGCTGCAGGACCTTTTCTTCCTCTGAGTAGCCTCTGGGGCACAGTAAATTTTTACAGGCAAGAGGTACAATCATTTCACTCACAGCTTTTTGAAATCACTATCCTCTCCATTGTTCCTCCTCCTGATCATTTCCTGTCCCCACTTTTTGTCCTTCAGTCACCATAATACCGTACTGCGTGTAGACCAGGCAAAATACATCACGTACAGTACAGTGCAGGCAAATTATAGGAGAATAGTGTAACTTCAATCTGTTGTTCACTCGATTATATTGTATTAAAGTAGCCTACACAATGCCAGTATAACATTTTGTTGTTTTTTTTTTTATATCAGGCTCTTAATATTCAGAAAGTGTAAATTACTCTACAAAAAATCTGTGGAAGACTGTAATCGTTCACCAGGGACTGCAAAATGATATACCTAAAGTACTAACATGATTAGATGAGCATGTAATTATTCCATTTGCGCGATATCAAAGCTTTTAATCGCACAACACAAATCACAGGGAACTGATTTATGTGCCATAACAGCAGGGTAGTAACAGGTCATTTTCCAGGGCTGAGACATGAAATTGTACCTGGCGTCGACAGCAAGGAAAACAACACGGAGTGCAGATGTATAATTCAAATGCTACTGCTGTTGCTGTTTTCCCCCTAGTGTTGTATCTGCTGCCCGAGAGGCCGGGATTTACTTTGTAGCTTCAGATCTACATCGTCAACCCACGCCCACAGGTCATTAGACTGCTCTGTGTTTTCCTTTTCCCAGGGAGCAGCAAAACACTGTCAAGATTACCTCAACGGGCCATAAGCTGCCTACTTGAATTTTCAGCAGATGTGTTAGAATACACCCTGTTGTCAGTTTATTAGGGTCACTCAGCTAAAACTAATGCTGTCTAATGCAACAGTGCTGCAAGAATTCCCATGTTTTACAGATGCTGTTGAACTGGATGTGTCATTTATATGAATAAGGGGGTTAAAAAAATTACCATACAGTTTCACACCTCTCTCAACACTCACACAGTATGTGGTGAAATCTAAAGCTCGACAGGCCTGCCTTGTCTCTGAGATCTGATTAGACAATGGCGGCTTCTGGGAGGGGTTTAGCAAATAGTCAGTTCCACTACACAAAAATCCAGGGAAGTAGCAGAAGCAGACAGGTCACCATTACTGCAGTGGCATCTTCATACAATGTCAGCAAAGTTGAATGCAAGATGCAACAATTTTCTGGTCTTACCGTTGTGCAATGTCCATCCAACGCCAGTTCATGGCAGGGCCCTCACTGATGGCAGAGGTTTGAACCAGCGACCTTCCGATCACTAGCCGACCTGCTCTACCCGCTGAGCTACAGCCGTCCCTATGTAATGTTATTTTTGAAAAAATGTATCCGAGGAAATCTGGAAGAAGCTACGCAGTTCCCAGCTGCTCCAACAATCATGGCAAAGTTGGACTTTGAGAAAACAGCGCCATCCACGATCTGCTAACTAGTGGACAACCTGCCCTCGCTCTTCCCCTCCCATTAACCGTCGATCACTCGTGTCTCGCGGAGGGAGATACGCTCTCTGTTACTACGATTGTGAAGCGACCGCCGCCATTCTATGTGGGCCTACTTTATACTGTTGTTTCTTACAAACTTGTCAGTGCATCTGGTTTTAGCAACATCATCCAGTGCACATAATTACCAACAATTAACAGCTTCCTCCACATGCGACTCACCTGCTGTTGTGACAACAGAACCGGGTGAAACAATCCTAATCACAAGGTGTGTTATTTGGATGACTTTATAAAACCTTTATACGTTGCTGTTAGAGAGAACACTCCTGCCACAAGTACATACCTATGCTGGGGGAAACACTGAATATGACTAGTTTTGTAAAGATTTACATGCAGCTAGTACAGTAACAGTGGTATATTAAATAAAACTTCAACACTTAAAATGTGGCGGAAGGTCAGACTTTTGTCTTGATTTAGGCTATAACCAAGGCCGCTTTAATGCACGGGCTTACCTGGGCTGAAGCCCAGGGGCCTCCCATGTTCAGGGGCCTCCCATGTTCAGGTTAACGATGAGCTGTAAAGATCATATTGTTTTGTAACTTGTCAGGTTTTCTGTCAGTCACTCTAATCGCACGTTACGTGGCTGCCACTTGATCCAAATTAGGAGTGACCCACGTGGCCCCATAGCCTATGGCCAGTGGGCTTACCTATCAGAATGTCTATAGTTAGTTTTGGGGTGTGTCCCTCTATGATTGAGTGACATTTAGTGGAAAATGTTGGGGAGGACGTTTGAGAGTGGTGCCCAGAAAAGAAAAAAAACCAACTGCTGCTGAAGACCTCACGCACCGGAGGGAGCGGAGAAGCCACAGGCCGCGCAGCTGGATGTAGCTGGAGAGGAGCAGCGGACCGCCCGCAGCAGTGGAGGGGAGGAGGAGGTGGGAGCACAAGAGCCCCATCGGTTCAGGCTGCAAAACAGTCAGGGGGAGACAAGTCAGATGACCCATATAACAGTGACCCGGGCCACTGGGGAAACAATATTGATGCAAAAGTGCACGCTTATTGGGCGAAAATGGGACCGGAGTCCTGTCAAAGTAAAGATGCTAACATGTCGGCAAGACCAGACGAAAGCACTTCTAAAAAGGTAAGAAAGTGCTGTATTTATAGCTTGTGCTGGTTTTAAATTGTTGTGGTTGTGCATTGTTTTAAGAGAAATGCACATCTGCCTAGATATTTGTCTGGATTATACTGCAAACCTTCTATAAATGTTGCTCAGTTTCATCTTTTTGGCACCTGGCATTAGGCCATATTGCTATCCATGGGGCTGAATGGAGTGTGTCTGTGCAGGCGCATGTGATTGCTTCACAGGGCCCGCTGAGGCCAGAGAAGAGGCTCCTACTTCGATCTGTTACTGTTCTTCGCTTATGCTGTTATTAGTTATTATCAATGTTTGTGCAGACAGGTGATGGTTGGTGATGTTTTTCATAATATCGTTTGAAATCATACTTGCACACATTTTGGTTTTATTATCACCATAAGTTGCTGTGTGTGGTTGTTGTGTATTGTGTTTATGCTCAAGTGGGCTCAGTGATATGTTAATAACAATATTATGGTGTTTTGTGGCTCAAAGAGGGAAAATTTGCTGTTGTATGTCTCGAAAGAAACTACTGCATTTTGTGATGTAGATTACCTAGATATTACGCTTTTTTAAATTTGAGACTCTATAAATCGAGGGGATGGAGGGCCTACAAAACCTCTTAGCCCCGGGGCCTAACATTAGGTTAAGGCTATAACCATTGTCTTACATGTAAAATCTGAATTACATTAAAGTGAAACTCTCGCCAAAAAGCAACCGAGGCTTTATTTGCGATTGAATATGAGTCAAACCTTTGTGTAAAAGCATAATTACGATGAAAGAGGCACTTTTAAGATTTACCGTAGTTTCGTATTTGGGCAAGCTAATTTTCAATGGGGTGCAGGGGAACTTTTATGCTAGCATCAAAATCGCTACTTTTAAAACACTAAGAAGGCTGTTAAAGTATCTTCATCAGTAACTGGGGGCCACTGTCGATCGTCATCAATCCAACTACCCACTCTGTTGTCACTGTCAGTAGGCATCAGCAGACACTGATTCACTACCACTTGCCAACGCAGTAATGGCCGCACCGCTTGATGTCGGAAGATGCGAAATTGGTCATCTGATTGGTCTTTGTTGCCCGGCTTGACTGTATCCCTCCCCTTGTGTTTCAAATATCTAAACTGGGCTACAACTCACAGAACACCTCTAGTTTCTCTCCTAAAAGCAGACATGGTTGTGGTGTCAACAGATTCCAGGGACTGACGAATGTAGAGGTTCATAGGAAGTACAAACAGAGGTTTACCTCGCTGTGTAGAATTCAACAATTCTTTGGTTTCCTACTTGATCTGCTCGCAGCATTCGCAGTACACCAGACTATTTCACGCTACTGAACCATAAAACATGATCCTGTTTTGCAGAACAGAATGAACAAGAATTGGCTGATACGACCGAGAACGTGTGAAAAAGAGAGACAAATTGGTAATAACAGAAAGAGGGTTGCACGGTATCACGGCATCAGATTCTCCTTTATCATCACAGTTGGCCAATAATGAGCAGGGCTGACACATCAATCATAATTACTTTAGGGCGAGCAGATAAACTCTAGTCCTCCAATCTGTCTTGTTAAAAATGCTCCTGCATAAAAAGCATGACAGCAGATGTTTCAGTGCTTTACTGGTCTATCTCTAATTTGAACAACAGCATCACTCAGTGCTTTGCATCCTCTTATAGGAAACAATTCCAAAAGTAGAATACAGAGCAGAGCAATTTGCCAACAGTCCAAGCATTTTTCACGCAGAATTTCCTATAATAAAAGTTTTCTGTCTTGGCGAAGATGACACTCTCTGCAGGTGCGATGCGTCTGATTGACGTCATTTAAGCACATGTCGAGTTTCACAGTTTGAATGGAGGCAGTCTGGTTTGAGTCACTCTGCTGCTTTGCATCCCTGCAGACATGAGTCATCAAGGCTACCAAACACAAAGTACATGCCTGCTCAACTTGCTGACGTCCACTGCACACTGAAGACATCAAGGACACCACGTGAAGCGAGGCATTGTTTGACACAGCCTCGATTTCTTGAGGTGCAGCACAAATGTCGAGGTCTAAACGATAAAAAAGCCAGACAACAAAGAGAGGTTTTCTACACTGTGGAGAAATTAAGATTGAACTGCAGTGGTTTCGAGTAATTACTGTGTGCTACGGCAAAGAGGAAGTCAGCTGTTATTTCAATTGTCTTACACTTCCTATAGTCAATTCTTGTTTAAAAGCATTTAGAGCAAGACAAACGCATTTGCCATCCATAGCTTGCAGCTGCAACAATGACTTTACTCCATCTGACCGACCGTGTCCTTTGAAGCTGTGATGACAAGCACTCTCAAGCACTGCTGTCTATTTTTGCTCCTTGGGCGATGATGTCCAATCCTCTTAATTAGAATAAGAAAATGGGAGGGGTTCCTCATGGATGTCATCCAACATTTATCAAATCCCACGCCACGGCCATGTTAGGAGATCATTTTAACTATTACTGTAGAAATTTCATGCCAAAGCTAAATAGATAGTGAATAAAGTTGAAACCGAAGTTTGCCCCAAACTAAAAGCGCTGACAGCCTGCTGTATTATTATACAGAATGTTAACCGATAGATTTTGACAACAGCATAATTTCACTTTAGTGTGAGGAAGGAGCAACATTGAATTTATATGATGTTGCCCAATATGAGTGCAAGGAGATAAAAATAAAAAATGATGGATAAAACTGTGGGATTAAAGTCTGAAAAACAAATCAATAAATCAAATAATCATATAGATAATTATTTCTTTGTGTCATTATTACATGAATCACCTCTTGTGCGCCCATTAGTTTCTGCATTTTCGCACAGGAATAAAGATGAATGGGAAAAAGAAACATGCATACAATTTTTCTACGAAGAAAAAAAATAACATATGAATATATCAAATTATGAGTTGTGCATTATTCTGAAAAGTTGACTCCCACCCCACTCCCTCTAGCCCACTCCACTTTGAAATATCATTGGAGCACATTAGTTGGAGAGAAAGCCTGCAATTTTCAGCATCACAAAGACAGAAATCACACTGGGCACAAGTAATGAAATGACATTTTTGCAGCCTCTATACTTGCATGAATGAGGAGGCAAAAAAAAGAAACAGTTTGCCTCCACTCAAAGGAATATTGCGATTAAGATCGTACGGTATGACCTAGAGCTTTCTGGATCACTGTGTTCTTTCAGAATCTGAAGTGTGAAACACTTAGAGAGCGCTGACAAAACGCTTCATCTTCATCGACATCAGTGCTTGTTTTGCATTGCTGACTTAACCTCCAGCAGCGCATCTTATCATCCACCTTTTCCTACATTTATAAGCCAGTTAAAAGAAAGAAAGAAAAGCTTGCATACATACAGTATGTTGAACTATGAATGTGTTGTGTCGTTTATATTTCTTCGAGTTTCCTGCACGGATGATATCCGCTAAAACTAAACATCAAAGAAGCTACTTCATACGCTACTTTATGGAAAATTAATAAATCAACAGGTTCTATCAGTTCTATTCAGATAATGCCAACAAATCTGACATCTGTCAAAAATATAATTTAAAGAAAACAACATTCAGGTTGCGCGGAGCTTTTTTCTGTTCTACTATTTGAAATACTGGATACTTTTAACATATGATAAGGGATCACAAGCACCAATTGCTTCATTTAACGGAGCAAAAGCCAAAAAGCTCAGGAACCACTGACCTGCCTGACTGATGTGTGTCTGGACGGTGAGGGTGAACTAGAATATTACACGAAACCCAAACATGCAAACTTACATACGGGACGACCTTCGGCTGTGAGGGAGAAGTGAAAAGTTATGACTCATCTTGTCATTAATTAGCTAAATGTCTGTATATTTATGATTAAAAGGGAGAGGAGGAGAGGGGGGTGATTTGAAGAGAGAGATAAACATTTGAGAGGCTGTGAGAGCCACAAAGGCTGCATATCCGTGCTTCACTTTTCAGAATAAGTGGCTGTATACTCAAGCTCCTTTAACATTCAGAGCCTTGTCATTGATGTTAAATTGCCTCTTCGGGGCGAGCAAATACTCAGGGAGCATATAGATTATATCAACTAGACAAACAAAAACTATTCATCTGTGTAAAGCCAGCACTTCCAAAAAGTGAAGTGTTTCTGTTCAGATAAGAAGAGGCTGCTTCAGACGTCTTACAAGGTGTGCAAACAAAACATGATTCCGGTTTATCAACTGCTTCATGTTGAGTTTTTTTAATCTTATTTTATTTTTTTATCTGATCATGATGCACTGTTTATCTTGTGTTGTGCCTGTCTTGTGTATGAGACGGTGAAAAGGCCGAGCCTGTTTTGTTGAGTAACACTGGAGTTAGTCCTAATTAAAAGCAATGGTGCAAAGAACTCAAATACTGCCCCCTTGATGACACTAAGCAGATCGTTTAGATTATATATAATTATTGCAAAATGTCAAAGCAAAAAAAAAACAACTCCTCGGTAATTAGGAAACAGCTTGCGAAAAGCACAGTGGTGCCAATTTCCACCAGAACACACCTCTTTAGCAAATCAAATTGATTAAAGTCGCCTTTTTACACCTTTTTCACGTTACGTCTTATTGACGTGACTCATTATCTAGACTCTCACTCTTTCAAGTCATTCTTTGATGGCACGAATGAAATACGGATACCTTGTGTTACAGCGCTCCATTTCAAAACATTTATTTCCCCTCAAGATGAGCAGAGTTTAGAGTCAGGGGATTTAATTATTCTCAAAAAAGCATCAGCCTTCAAGGCACAAGGGGAACCGACTGACACAGATTGTCCGCTGAACCAATGCAAATGAACCTCTACTACAGGGCGTCAGTCATTTGGTTTGACATAAATGAGCTTTAAAGACATCGTCACGAAGAGTAAAAAAGTGTCAATTATAATCTGTAACCTCAGCGATCACTTGTCTTCACTCTTTCTGATTTTAAGAAATGCATAATTTTCCTCGGGTGGGTGGGATTCGTTTGCAATGCTCTGTAATTCAAATCTTTCTATCAACTTGGCTGATTGTCTCTCAAATGACTTTGCTGTCACATTTGGGGAAACAACACTGCAAATCAGCTGGTTTCAGATTGTAAGAATCCAGGTTGTAATCCTCTCACATTCATTGAGAGGGAAGGACAAAGCTGTGCTCAAAACAGGATTTAATATAAAAGAAAGTTAAAGCAGTCCCACATGTGGAGCGTCTATATTTACCCGCCCCTTCTCACAACAGCTGTACCAGCGCTGGAATCTGTGAGACAGCAGAAGTGAGAGATTGCGAGAGTGTTTATCTCGCTTCTGTGCCGCTAATTCTCTCAACGATTCTGATAATTCATGCTTTAAGAATGAATTCATAGGTACTTCAGCTCGCAAGGAGGGTGCAGATAACTCTATTCTACTTTGGTTTCCTTCATGTAGGTTTATAATTTTCGACATGACAAATACATCATCGACGTGTGTAAAAAGCACTTTTCGGACGTGAAATATGTAACAATACTGAATATATATATATGTGTAATGGCTCATACGTTACAGCTTCATTCAGACATGGCAGCAATTCTTCCACTGAGAGCCACGATGCCAGGGCTGTATTTGATACAAGTTACGGGTAAAAAATGCTAAAAGAGAAAACTAATTTCTGCTTTTTAAAAAGGGAAGGATTTGCTGCTTATTTTTTTTGTCATTTTATAAATTCAGTTCAATTCAGAGTTCAAAAAGAGAATTTGGATTGTTCAACGATTTTCTTGTTTTTGTGATACATGTTTTATGTGTGATTGACAGTAGACAGGAAGGAGAGAGTGAGGGCGATCGATCTCGGATGGCGTTAATAGGTTGCCCCATATGCTTGGGCAGCTGCTAATATACCTAAGCAGCCTGCTGGAGTAAAGTCTACGTGTGGGAAAAACTGGACCGGATTCAATTCAGACTGCCATGTCGAAAGTGATACGAAATGTCACTAGATCCATCCTAGTAAGACTAGGCTCGTGACTTTAACGTAAAAGTGACCAGAGTGCTTATTTGGACATGAGAACACTTTCCATCAATTTAATGTAAAGTGCGACATCGCTTTGGGTGTTTTTTAGTTTTTTTTTTACTTAAAGCATCAACAATACCCTCGTGTCACGCTCTCTGCTCGACCTATCCGGCAGGGCATCGGCTAATAAAATATTTAGCCTCTAATTGAAACCTTGTTTGGCGGTTAACACATTTTCAAAGTATTAGAAACAACCCTGGCTATGATTAATATACACCTGTCATATCTAATTACATTAATGCTGAAGAATGATTAGGTCTGTCTTGCTGTGTCTTCCACTCCCCCGCTACCACTCCATCACACTCTGTGCTTTTGATTAATGGATGTGAGGTGGCACATGACCATAAACACTAAGAGATGATATAAACAAGAGAGCACCCCGAGGCTCCGAAAAAACAGATTCCTGTTTTTTGCATTCAGGAACTGTTGCTAACACGTATTTCTAATTATCTTGAGATCTTTACATGTCATCATACAGCACTGCTGTTGGCTTCATTGGAAAAGGAGGGTTAAGACATACAAGAGTCTAACAGAACAGCCTCGAGTAGGTCCAATTACTGTTTGACGGACGATAATGAGAAAGGCTGCACTTGTGACCATTTTAGATTTTCTGAGAGAAGAATATGTGATTGATGTCTTGAAGGCGAAGCATGTAATTAGCGGTTAACATGCACAATTCAACACCAGTCTCTAAATAAATATGGTGGGAAAAAAAGAAGATGGTTGACAATTGAGTAATCAGGCCTCTTGAAAGGCTATCATTTGCTTGATTTTTACACATCCCGCAATCACCCTTTAGCTCTTACATGTTTGATTGATTGTAGAGCAGCTTTTCTGTTTTGAATATTGTGTCATTCATATACTTCAGTCTTGATTGGCTGCCATTACTGCAAGGACCCGACCACTGAAACACAGCAAGGGAGCATATATAAGAAAAACACTCACAGTCATATTTATTGCTGTATCTACCAATATCAGACCCATGCTGGGCTTTACCTCCTGAGTTGTAATTTGTGTTTTGGCATTTTTTTTTTTTTTTGTTTCAGACCATGAGCGGATCGGGAAAGATTCATCCTACGAACAAGAGGGCAAGGTTCAGTTTGTGATCGACGCCGTTTACGCCATGGCTCACGCTCTGCACAACATGCACAAAGATCTGTGTCCTGGAAAAGTCGGCCTCTGCTCCAAGATGGACACCATCAACGGCACACTGCTGCTCAAGTACATCCGCAATGTCAACTTCACAGGTAGATGCTTGTTAGCGCCGTCCATTGTTTTCTACATATTAAAAATAACAAGAACATGAACAACCACCATGCAGGAAACACACTTATCACCAAGTATCCTTTTTTATGGGTTCACCACCATGCTCATGCAGAGGCTCTGTCAGTATACAGTGGTGTCCAATTATCAGGCTACTGAATGTAAATTACTCCCAGCAACTATAAGCGGCAGAGATCCGTGGGAGGGTTGACAATCAGCAGCAGAACGGCGCATTTTATCATAGTTGATGATGCGCAGGATCTGTGCTTTGTGGAAAAACTCGCCTCATCTTGTCAGCATTGAATTGCCCACGCAGAAGATCTCCGGCTTGAAGAGCACTGGCAAGAGTCGTAATTGTGCAAAAATTAGAGAGGTAAGAGAGTTAAAACACAGCACCAGCAAAAAAAAAAGGGCAACAACAGTTCCCTTTGTCTGTCCTATGCACACTTAAATTCTATTTTTTTAGTATAACTGGTGAATCACGTGTGCAACTATCTTTGGAGATGGAAAAGTGATGAGTTAAAAACACTAGGGTAGATATGAGGCAGGTCACATGGCTTTGACTCTTGCATTATATAAGTCACTCTCTATAACAGCATCAGCTGAACACCTCAAATGTAATAGAATTCGGTGAAATTGTAAGTGTAAAGTTTAGGCTTTAATGTACACTCTGAACATGTGCATGATTCTACAGCAGCAACACTTCAACACAGCAAGTAAGATCCACTTTGAAAATCAATTATAGGCCTGCAAAAAAAAGATAGGTACATGGGGAGGTTATGATGGCCACCAGTAAACGAACTGAACGTGCTGGCTGGCGAGAATTAAAAAATAAATGTGCGCAGAATAGGGTCTAACTTAGTCAGCCTTAGTGGTTATAACAACTAAAGCTAATTATACGTCAGATGAGTGGAGGGTCAGAGTGTTCGTGCTATCCATCAGGATGCAAAGCGAGCCATGTGACACAGACTGAAACATACTCCACCCTCGCAGACGATTATACGCTAATGGATTTACTTCTATGACAATTACAGGGTGGGATCTTTGGGGCAGCCATGCCACAGCAAGTATATGACAGGAATAATCTACATTAGTTTCAGATAAAAAATAAAAGAACTTCTGGAAGAAGAAAAACAACTTGCCCGTTTATGTCAGAAATGAGATCTGACTTAGCCCACTAGAGTTTAGAGTTTGTTTGAGGTATGTCATGTTATGTGGGATAACGTGCAATGTTCATAGTGCACAGTGCAAGGTGCCACATAGTTCAGATGTTTAACCTTACATAATAAAATTGTGTTCATTTTGACAGTTTTCTACGTTTGTTGACTTTGAGACAAGCCGACTATACTTAGTTTAAAGCTTCCACATCATCCATCCATCATTTGTAACTGCTTACCCTGCGCAATGATCCGGGTGACTGGAGCTGATCCGAGCTGACAGGTCCACAGTGCTGACATATAGAGACAAACAGCCATTCACACCTGTCGGCAATTTACAGTCCCCAATTAACCCAACATGCATGTCTGTGGACTCTGAGAGGAAGCCAGAGTACCAAGAGGGAACCAACACAGACACAGGTAGAACATGCATACTCCATGTAGCCATGAATTGAACCCAGGATCTTCTTGCTGTAATTGCTGCACCGTCATGCTGATGTCCTTTCTGTATAATCATCAGGGAGACATCACGAACATCCCTTCTACCAACAGTTAATATTGTTTTAACTGCCTTTTAACAACCTCGATTAATCAGTGATTCACTCAACCACAATAAGGTTCCCTAACCTTGACCAAATAGCTTCAGTGCCTAAACCTGACCAGACATTTTACTCTAGCAGTTGGAGATCAGAACAGCTACATTAGCCATTTTGTAATGGCCTTGTGTATATAAACAGTTATAACAAATTACACAGTCATGCTAATAAGAGCATCAGATCATAAAAAGCTTATATTATCAAGGGGTAGACAGATAATCGGCCCTGGCCGATTATCGGGCCGATATTTAGCGTTTTTTTCCGATTATCTGTGTCTGTGATTCTTCTGTCAGATTGGCGATAAATGAAGATAATTCAAAATGTGCTAATTAGGCTCTGATGCAGCATCCTCTCACACAATGTCCCGCCCACAACACTATCTGATTGTTAACACGTTACAATTATCAGCCGATAAACACTGAATAATCTGAATATGTAAAGTAACTAGTAACTAAAGTTGTCAAATAAATCCAGTCGAGAGGAAGTATAGTAGCAGAAAATGAAAAGTTCTCACGGGAAGTAGACTTGCAAACAGTACTTGGGTAAATTTTACTTTCATTTGATCAACAGCTGTTTGAACTTGGACACAGAGAGTTCAATTTTTACTGCAAATGAATTTCAGTCTACAATATCGGTTTGCAGTCTCCTTGATTTTTCTAATAATCTGTATCAATATCTGCCCTGAAAAAAGCCATGGTTTGGTTGTTGTTTTAATTCCTTTTTGCATAATTTCGAGTGAACGTCTAAGTGGCTTTGGGAGTGAGGGTGAGGGTGTGGAAAGTTCTTTATTTATGCTCCGTCGAGAGGGAAGGGTCAACAGCACAATTCAAATTTGTTGCCAGCTAAATTGAGGGGATGTTGGCATTTGCTTCCCCAAAGTTGGTTTGGTTCATATACTTACTTGAGAGTGTTCTAAAGTAGACACAAAGTGGCAGGGGGACAAAGAAACGGAAATATGAATTACGCAGGGATGGATGTTTTTGTAAATAATGCAGTCAATGTAACAGTTATTGGGATGATTAAGGTTAACTTGACGCTCACGTTTGTAGCCGTTTTAATGGATAATGGATATAGAAAGTAAACCCTGCAGTGCTCAGCACTGATTTAAGGTACGCCCCATCTTCAAAGTCAAAACACTGTTGAGCTGTTCCTGAGTGTGCCTATTACTATGTAAACAGGTCAGTCCTCATTTGTGTGTAAGAAAAAAAGTTGTATCCTGAAGTCACGTTTGTTTAGTTTCACGGGATACTGTAGATCAATTACCCCAGCAATAAAGTGTTAATCTGAACTAGTGTATGGCAAGATTTTGTGATAGAATGAATTCTTTATGCATTCCTTTATTCATTGTGTTATACTGTTACTGGAAGGCTTGTCAGCACTGAAGCCACAACAGGGACGGCCAGGAAAATCAATGCTGCACATTACCAGAATACCGCGTTGCTTTTAAGAGTCTTCGGGTGCAGAGACATGGAGAATATAAAAGGTTTGTAGGAAAACAGCGGGAATGTCCATATGATCCCGGAGTATTCTGGGAATTGTCTACAGACATCCATGCTGACTATAGGAAAAAGGAAACCAAAGCGCTATGTAATGTACATGCATCTGATACCTATTGATGCATGGTACTGAGATTGTGATCCCAGTGATGCTTAACAAACACACTGCTGGTTATATTCAGAGTTCAAACTCAGCGGTACCTAATGTTATTTTCCTGAGGACGTTTTGTTATACAAAGTAACTGTGCAAGACATAAACCTGCCAGTAAAGCTGTGTTAAAAGTGTTGTGATTAAAAGTTGGCTGGCTTGGTCATTTATATCCGACTGTTCATGAGGTTTGAGTACTCATTTAATTTGTTTCTAAATTAAGAAAGAACTCAATCACAGGATCATACATTAAAGATAGTATACGGGAGAGCAGGAGTATTCAATGACAGACAGAGCAAGCCCTGAACTACACATAGTAAAACAGAAAATTCTGTTGAATATTAAACTGGGCCTACAGAACTGTGTCATGCCATGTATAAACAACAACAGTCATGAACTAACATTTGGCATGAGCCTCATGCTCAGCAATCTCTGCTGTAGTTTCTGGGGTGAAGAATATGTCAGTCTCTTGCCAGAAATTTTTTTTTAAAAAACAATCTGTTATGGCTCACAGGAATTTCAATAAACTTGGGATAATAATGCAGATGACTGGCCAATTTGTTACAATGATATGTAGTTACTTTTACATGGCTTTATTTAACAATAAGCAGAGGGGTAACAGGAAAAAGGGATAAGAGAGAGAGGCAGGGAAGAGCTTGCAGCAAAGGGACGGATCAGTCAGATTCGAACCCCCAGACCACTACTGTGAAGACACAGCCTCTGTGCACAGCATGTGTGCTCTACCAGCAAAGCTACTGGTTGAATTTCCAGATAAATTTTGTATTTGTAAAAAATTTCAAAATATTGTCGAGCATAATAATTTGGCTGTCTACCTGCAGTAACTCTCCAATTGCAGACCCAGGCGGTGGAGTAATTTACTTAGACATTACTGACAGTAATTAAGCCACATTAAAAATTAAAAAAAAAAGGTTATGCCCTGGATGTGTCGTTGAAAAAGGTCGTCTCTGTTCATACCAATGCCAACTGCTAACTGATAAATAATATAAAGAGTGTATCTGTTGCTTGATGATGGATCTTGCCTGTCCAGGAATCTAGGAATATTAAGCAGCACAGGACATATACTGCTTAATATATGTGTATGGCGCACTAAGATTAAGCCATTCCTGAAGTCAGTTTCATAGAAGAGGGTGAAACACTGAAGAGAAAATCAACCTCAGCATTGGCCCTCAACTCTGCCCCATTGAAAGACTAATAACCATGTAAGGCTCTGTCTCCATTCAGAATAGAAGTAAGTTACAGCCTCTGACAGCTCTGACTCTTGGTATTTTTTAAGTAACTGCTTTGCATTTAAGAGGGAGGGGTGGCAATACAGTTTTTCTTAAACCGTGTATTGTTGGGTTCATAGCAAATGCCCTCATCAAAAATATTAAGTTCACTGAAGTCACCTCTGCTCAGTTTCAGAATCTTTATCTTATTTTGATCAGCTTTTATACAACATTTGTAAAACACATTAGACTTCTTGTGGATCTGGTTAATGGCTTTTAATTGACTAAAATTGCCTTTTTTAAAACTGCAAATTTGACATCCTGAAAATGACTGTTTTGTTTGAATATATTATCAATTCTTAAGGGAGCCAAAGTAGAGCTTTAAATGTGCCTCCCTCGATAAACAAAAAAACCACTGGGACAATTTAGAGAAATCATGAGGAACAAAATGAAAATGCTAATTTCAGGGCTACTGTCACAACTGCAGTGAATAATTAATCATCTTATTTGAAAATGCATGTTAACTGCCAAAATGACACGTATGACTTTTTCTACGACAACTCGTAATCCAACATGTGAGTGTTGGAGAGTACCAGCGACAGGTGAACCAGTCAAGAACTTCGTTGTCACTTGGTTAGGTTTAGGCACAAAAACAACTTGTTTTACTTGTTTCTACTTTTTGGGAAACATATTGGTGAGATTCCAGATAAGATCAAGATTTGTGTTAATGATACGTTACGTATATGACGATAGTTAAGTACATTATGTAAGTTTTTTGCGCTGGACACAAACAGCGGTCTCCTCATTGAAAGTTGTGTGCCTCTTTAAAACTAATTGGCAAGGTTTGGGCAACAATATACATGGCAAGATCCCAGATAAGATCATGGTTTGGGTTAAATATATATGCATACATGACTTTATTTAATTACGTCATGTAGGTTAAATACTTACTGAATACTTTTGCTTCATACGGGGCACCATTAGTAGTCTCCTGAGTGAAAGCTCTGTTGTTGTTTGCCCCAGTAGGCGATATGAGGGGGGATGCCGTCCCCCTTGCTAGCAAAATTGCCAAAAAGCATCCCCATTGTTAACCTGCCATTACCCTCCATCCGCTAGTAGCAGATAGTGTGTTACAAATCACAAGTGGCCGCGATCAGCTCCTGCACACTGTGGAGTCGAGCCGGGCACGGCTGCTTTGCAATTCGGCTGCCTGGTTAATTTTTGACGAAAGCCACCACAAGCTGCACAGAGCAGATCGCGCCGGCAGGAAGTCAGAGACACAGGAACGGCATAGAGTATCTGGCCAATTTTCAAAATGAAACACCCTGTGCAGACTCCCAGATCAACAAAGTCGGGCAGGCAAAAGGCTCCGCTTCTGAAACATTCCCGCTATGAATTTTACTCCCTTTATACATTCATGCGGAGGGCGGAATAGCAGACGTACATGTTTATTTTCAGTAATGTTAAAGTTTTTCAGAGATTAGTTTTTTCTGACAGTTTAATATTACTAGTAAGTTTGCTATTTATGTTCTAAAACTAAAATGTTTTTGTAAGTGTTTTAGTATGTCTGTTCAGAACATAGTGGCTTATGTTATGTTGGTAACTGTCATTTTTTTTCTGGTTTATTAACGCACCCTGCTGGAGTGACAGTCTCCATTCTGTATTTGTAGTCTTTAAATATAAGGTCTTCATACTGGACAATATATATGCTGATACTGATATATCTGTGATAGGCTAATATTGGCCAATAAAATCGGCCTACAAATAAGTTGGTCGGGCTCTGCTATTTTGGACAATCTTCATTGTTTGTCTTTCAAGGAATTTAGATGGTAAAAAATTCCAAGGGGTCATGTAACTTAAAATAACCCTGCTTGAAGTGTATTGTGAGAAACATGAGAAAACCCTGCCTGAATAAACTCAGTCCAATAGATATAATTTAAAGGTGTATTACTTTAATTCAGTTTTAAAAAGACAATTGTAGTAGGTAGAGAAGGAAGACAACTGGAAATAGAAATGGAATTGTAGACTTAGAAATGTCACAGTTATGGTTAAGGTGTCCTGTAACAGTGTCCTTTTGGAGGTGTACATAGGTGTGTCGGGGCAGGGTGGTGATACCATTGGGCCATCCCCACTGTTAAAAATTAACGAATCACCTACTGGTTTGCCCCAGCCACCAACCTCATCCTCCACTCTTATAGTACATCACCTAACTTCCTCCTTCGCTCCTCTCATTATCACTACGCCCACTAGAGGTTGTTTCCCAACAGTAACATAATTATGGGTCGAAGTAAGCTGTTTACATGGACGACCTATACAGCTGTTTTTCTGGTGAGGGCCGGCTGGTAAATTCATCTTTCAAATCATTAATTGAGAGTCTTACGTACACACAAATGCCCAATAAGTTTGCATATTTAGAGCTAAATAAACAGGCAATTTTACCGTGAACATTTTATTTTCAGTGCATGTGTGCAAAGCTGCAGCTGATAGCAGCAGATTGTTTTTCCTAGAGTGCATGGCTTTCTTTCCTTGGAGTTATCTTGGGCAGTGTTTACTCAGAAATTTGACCTGGTTATTCAATATGCACTTTGTTATTTTTTCGCTGGCTGGGCATGAAACTTTCAGTGCCTTTTTTGCAAGTTAAGGGGTGAAACTAATGGATTAAGGCAATCAAATTAGTAGAAACATACATCCCCCTCAATTCCCTCTATTGCAGAGATGAGCAAGAAAATGTTCATAATTGCACATGACCACCTGCTGCTGTCTTTGTTGACATGCCCTCTAGATAATTCAGCAGGATGATAGCAATGCAGTTAAATCCTTTACGTTTTTGATTATACCTCTGATGCACACAAATCTGCAAGAGGGAGAAAACAATTTCTGGTCTCATAGCCTGACTCACAGGTTTCCAACTCTGACTCACAGGTGCAAACAACTATCAGCAATCGATACTGTGACCTATTAAAAGGAGCAAACACTCAAATAAGAAGTTGTTCGGTTTATTCTTATGACAGAGGAGAAAGTAGTCAATACTTGCAAAACATGAACAACTCTCCTTAACACTGGAAAACCCAGTGATGTAGCTACTACAGCTTCTACTGTACACAACATCCAGTATTAACTGTGGGCAATCCTTACAAAAAATCCATCTGCTAGTTAACATAGGACATTTGTTTTGCACTTTTCAACCCAACCCACATATTAGAGAAATGCACTAAAAAAGAGAAGGCATGCTTGCTAGGAGAAAATAGACGGAGATGGGGATGCTAATAATGGTCCTTTCCTTTGAAACAGTCTGTGGTAGGCTCTCATCATTAAATCTGTGAATTCTCGTTCCCTCACACCACAATTTTATAACAAGTTGTGAAGCTGGAGAGGGGTTTTGTAGGTTGGCTCGGAAACGGGCAGCAGAGAGACCTCAAAGTGGTGATCAAAATCAGTGCTGTCATTCATTCGCACTCTGAGTGGGGACCTTGTGGATATGGGGCAATAAGCAGAATGAAGGAGTGTGAAATGATATGGGAACATGAACAGACAGCAGCTCTGGCCCTCCTCAAAGGACCAGGACAACATGGCTGTCAACATCTATTTCACTCCCATCATTAACACTATAACAGTAATGGCTTGAGCCCCCTTGCAGCCTCATGTAATCTCAGAGCATTATGAGAATAACAACATGAGTTTTCACTGTATTGTTTACCACTGGAGTTCAGCTCTGACTCAGCTCAGTCAAAGCAACATTATGCAAGAATTGCTATTTTTTTTACGATTTGGCACCCCTACAATTGCAATTCACTCATACACCACTGTCATTAATATGGACAGCTGAACTCATGCATTGGTAATGATTGATGATTGTTTATGATCCAAAACTACAAAGACAATTACTATGCTAACACACCCAAACCTCAAGGAAGTGCAACAACAAAAGACATAGCAAGCGAGCTAATATTAGTCCAACAGCAAGAGGTCCACCTCAGCACCTCCATCAACCCACTCCTCTGTTTCTGTGCTTGTCGCCATGTCCAAAGAGCCTGCCTAGCCGGTTCTGTTGCTTTTTTTGTACGGCTCTGGCTGTGGTTCCCATTCCGGTGCTGCTCCCCCACCAGCATGCCCCACTCAAAGTCTGGCGCTAGTGGTATAGACACCAACTATTCCTGATGCCAAGCTCACAGTCCAGTGACATGAAATAATGAGCTAGTGGCAGCTACAGTTAGCAGCAGATAGTGGTTACTTTAGCAACAAGCACCTGGAGGACATCAGGGGAAAACCAGAAAGATTTTATCCATAAGGTATGATCAATAACAACAAATAACTTTTTCTTTGTCGTCCTCAGGAATTGCTGGCACTCCGGTGATCTTCAACGTGAATGGAGACGCACCTGGTCGCTACGAAATCTACCAATACCAGATCACAAACAACACCACAGAATACAAGATCATCGGCCACTGGACAGATCAGCTCCACTTAGACGTAAGTGTTATTTAAAAATATGTGTGGAGGAGTGTATGCCTGACTTGTCTCATAATCTGAGTGACAGATTTTTGTGCTGGTCATTCTGCTTCACATCCACGTCAGACTTTTAGAATCAGCCAAAATGACTCATCAGCTTTTCCCATATTTGGCTGTTTAGCATGTCATTACCAATTCAAATCATTTGGTCTTGACAAGAAAAATGCAAACAGCCCATGGCAAAAAGAGAAAAATAAAACAATCTATATCTTCGCCAAGTGGAAAGATGGAAACGTATTAAATAGAATTAGAATATTAAAAGATAAGTTAAAAGGCAGAAGGCTTGAAACCCAATGTTTGTGACAATTATTTACAAGACAAACAAGCAATGAACTGCACCCTTCATTAATTAGGATGAGAGTCTCAAAAAGTACTCTCTCTTTTGAGTCTATGTACCACTTATTTGTCAATCATTTTATGTGAGAATTACATAAACTCTAACATTGGCATGCATAGTAGAGCTGATAACTATTATCAAATATTATGCGGCCAAACAGCCAGAATAATAATAATATAAATAAATCATTTTCTTTATGTTTGATTTTTGAATTTATAGTCATAGACTAACAGCGGCTTCAGTTCATTACAGAGTGTGCTGTGCATTTTTTCCATTTCCACTCACAAAGGAATGCTCATTTGAGTAGGTCTACAATGGTGTAAAAAGAGAAATGCATCTCTTTGCATTAACCTCATGTTGACATTAACTGTTATTGCATGATACAGTACCACACCAGTTCCTCTTCACATACATACTGTATACATATGCATGGAGCACAGCATCCATAGTGCTGCATATGTTTACATCAAAACTGCGTTGTTTTAAATGCCAAACGTTGTTAGAAAACAATGTATAATGCATCATTTCTGTTCTCATGAATTATTTACACATTAGCCCCCCCACCGTTCATATTACATAATTTAGGTATGTTATTAGATTATTGCAGGCATCAAGGTTCTAAGTTACCGCTGCAAACAGATCAACTCACCAGCATCAACTGCACGGCAGAGACCTCCGAGGAAAATCAAGAATTCCGTATGGAAGTATTTTTTAGGACACAAATCCAATCATCTAAACCATCCAGATGTTTATTGGAATGATGAATGTGACTGAAGATTCCCTGTCCCTTTCCGCACGCTATTTTATTTAATAAGGCCTCTGAAGAGCACTGCTTTGTAATAAAAACAAATAACGTCGGTGCAACGGCACAGGCAGAGGATTCTGCACTGCACTGTGTGGAGACGGCAGTACGACTCAGCTTGACTCTATTTACTTATCTCTCCTCCATTAAGTGCAGCATTCCTTGGAAGTAATTAAACAGCAAAGTTGTTTCCAGTTGAGTTACAATTCGATGACTTTACACCATGATGTCTCGATAAGAAAGACCTCAGCTTTCATGTGGTATGGTAGCATACACTTCTGAGTGGTAACTAAACTACCAGGTGTTAATTGAATTGTGTGCTCATGCATGTTGCACTTTGTTTACTATGTAACTAGTATACCAATGTAGTGAATTGATTTCTTTTTGGTTTCCTGTAGGGGTGGTTAATCGGCCCAATTTCCCGATTCGATTCCGATTATTGAAGTCTCGATTCGATTACAAATCAATTTTCGATTATTAACGATTATCGATTCGATTTTCAATTATTAACGATTATTGATCTTCCATTTAACATCAGTCAGCTGCTGAATTATTTTACTTATCTTGGGAGTAACACCTCACAGCATCTTCAATATTGTATAGTGTAACTGTAATATCAAAATTATTATTTTATTATTTGTTTTAAATGTAGTGTTTCACTGTTAAAAGAAAGCTGCCAAGCTCAGCAGCCGGACTCATGTTAGAAGCATTGTCGGAGATGAGAACCAGGTTGTGTTTCTCTATTCCCCACTCGTCTGCCATTGCTTTGAGAAACTCACACATATTTGCGCTTGTGTGGCTATCATCCATAGCTTTCGTCTGAAGTACGTAGGACATTAGCTTCCATTAACTGCTGACATAATGAGCTGTAACGGTCACATATGAGACTGTTGCTCTGGATGTCCAGGCATCGCAGGTTATTGCTACCCTGTGAGCAGAGTTGAGGGACACTTGCACAGAAAGCTTTGTCTCCTTTTAAAGATTTGGAATCGATTTAAGTGTGAAAAAGCTCCGGGATGGAATAACATATCTTGGCTCCAGACTGTGGACCATGTAGCGGAAGCCAGTAAGAGGAGGACTCCAGTTTGTATTACTATTTAAAAAAAAAAAAAAAAACATTTTTTTTTTTTTTTTTAAATCGATTTTTGGAAATTTAGTAATCGAATCATAATCGTCAATATTATAATCGCGATTAATCAATAATCGATTTTTTTCACCACCCCTAGTTTCCTGCTGTAATGACTCGCATAGTATTTATTCACCTTGAGTTGAAGTTATAAGGATGTGTGTATATGAGCAGCATGAACAGTTTTTAAGGTGGGGTGTAATCTGTTCTGCAAATTTCTCTCCTCTTCCCTCCAGACCAAGGAGATGCAGTGGCCTGGTGGAACACAAGAAGTCCCTTCTTCTATATGCAGCCAGCCCTGCCGTCCTGGGCAGCGCAAGAAGACCGTCAAGGGAATCCCATGTTGTTGGCACTGCGAGAACTGTGATGGTTACCAGTATCAGGCAGACACGTACACCTGCAAGATGTGTCGCTTTGATTTGCGGCCTAATGAAAACCACACTGGCTGCGATCCCATTCCCATTGTCAAGCTGGAGTGGAGCTCCCCGTGGGCAGTCATCCCTGTCCTCATTGCTGTCCTGGGCATCATGGCCACTCTGTTTGTTGTCGTCACCTTTGTACGCTATAATGATACACCCATTGTTAAAGCATCGGGCCGAGAACTGAGCTATGTGCTGTTGACGGGTATCTTTCTGTGCTACGCAACTACATTCCTCATGATCTCCACTCCTGATGTGTTTGTATGCTCCCTGCGAAGGATTTTCCTTGGCCTGGGTATGAGCATAAGCTACGCAGCGCTGCTCACCAAGACGAATCGGATCTACAGGATTTTCGAGCAGGGCAAGATGTCGGTCAGCGCCCCTCGCTTCATCTCTCCAGCCTCTCAGTTGGTCATCACATTCAGCCTGATATCTGTGCAGCTCCTTGGGGTGTGCATCTGGTTTGGCGTTGACCCGTCACAAGCCATCATCGACTATCAGGACCAGCGTACATCCAATCCTAAGATGGCCCGTGGCGTTCTGAAATGTGATATATCAGACCTGTCCCTCATCTGTCTGCTGGGTTATAGCATGCTGCTGATGGTCACCTGCACAGTTTACGCCATCAAGACCAGAGGGGTTCCGGAGACGTTCAACGAGGCCAAGCCCATTGGCTTCACCATGTACACCACCTGCATTGTGTGGCTCGCCTTCATTCCCATCTTCTTTGGGACCTCACAATCAGCAGAAAAGGTAAGGATTCCTTTTCAGATGTGTTGGAGTGAAAAAATAAACATCCAAGTTTTTTTCCCCTTAACTGATTATTTTAGATTCGATTATATGCCAATGCAGTCCCTTTTCCAAACGTGCTGGCTCCACTCAGTTTGACTTGTCATGCACAACAACACAGCTACCCGTTCGAAGGTGCTTCTTTAAACTAATTGGCTTGGGTGATATCCAAAATGTTATAAAACAATGTTGTTCTGCCCAAATATTGCAATACACAATATTATCGTCGTTGGGATGAGGGATGGAGCATCAGGTTTTTCTTCAATCATATAATTATATTATTTTACTATGGATTGACATCCTGACCACTTCTTTATTTCTCCATTCTCAGCAGTACAGATAGCACTTTTTAATAACAACAACTTTCATGTTAAATGTATAGAAAGTGCAAGTATAATGCATTAAGAGAAGGTCATCTGTCATATTTTAGGGAGGAAAAATTTCCGATAACTGATACGTTGGCTGATGCAGCTTCACCATATTTACAGAGAGCACCGTGGCAGCTAATCAATTAAATTCAGTTGTGCATGTTGGATTTCAGTTTTCCATGTGGAGTTCTTGTACATTTTCCATGCCCCTCATTGTGCAGAAAATGACCATTCAAATTTCATTTGTAGAGTAGCATCAGCCTCTTGTGTTTGCGGATGCTGCCACTATTCATCATGAGATGATGGGCTTTGTACTTCACCCCGGGGATTACAAGGCTTTTTCGAGGCTAGAGAAAATAATTCATTCACCTCAAGTTTGCTTGGGTATGTTTTCTTTAATTCTGTTTCTCTGTGTGTGATTGACTCTGCCTCACTGGGTGGGAATACCGAGTAGTCAATCACTGCACATTCATGCACACAGAACTAGATAACGCGTGTTTGTGAAGTAGCATAAAAATCACTCTGGCTGTTAGTGTTTCTTGTCAGTAGAAAGTGAATCACAAATCACCTCTTACAAGTGCTAATTTTGAGGCTGCTCGACACAGATGTAGTGGAAGTGAAGAGTGGAAATGTGAAGCTACCAATCACAACAGAAGCATTATTATGGGAAGGCGAAGGCACTGCATAATAACAAGTTTAATAGCAGCCTTAAAATTTCCAACAGCATGAAATAGCGTGTGTTAAAAGGCAAGGTAATGGGTAAGTTTGCATGGACATTTGATATCAGCAGAATGATAGTAGAGGCAAAAGCTTAAACACCTATTAACATATAAATAGTGTTTCATGGACGAAGGCTGCAGGGGGAGTTATCCTTTTACAGAGGGGCCCAGTCTTTGTTCTTCACAGTTTAAGTAAACCATAATATCAATAATAGTATCCAGAGACTATGCTTCTTCCTGCACATTAACAATTTTTTATCAATGTAACAAACTTTGGTCGGAAAGGTTTCCTTTGTTCACTCTGTGCCATGTTCAATTCTGTAAAACAAACAGCAAAATAACTCAAAAAGCTGAATTTGAAACATTTGAAATAAGCTTGGGACGCTATCCAGAATTCATCAGGTCCTGTCGCAGAGCCTTTAGCATCAACAGACAGCAGGCCTGTTCCGAATGCTATGTAGTCGCTTCGGTGTGAATCTTTACCTGCCTCACGATTCGATTCACCTGTCAGTGATTTGAATGCACAATGATTCTCGATGCATCTCGATTTAACTCAATGTATCACATCCTCAGTTTTCTATATTAATCTAAATGGCAACTTATTAATCAGTTAATATAAGCTGTCAGATCGTGCATCTAATCAAGCAAATCTGTATACAGTGTGTTAGGTGGAACCCTGTTCATTCCTAACTTCTTACAGCTAACTTGAATAAAACAATTGAATTGTGCTGCTCTTTTAGACTTTCCAATTATTATCGGACCAAATGGATCAAACTTTGATTTCTGGTTGTGAATGCTCAAAAAGTTGGTTTGGCCACTTCGTCAAATAAGGCAGATACATCTGAAATTCCTTTCTATGGAGAAAATCCTTTCAAAAATGAGACAACACCAATATAAAAACTGCATCTTTAGCACCAAATTCAATGCAAGAGAGCAACGTTGTGATCAACATCTGTCGACTATAATTTTGTTTAACTAAATGCTTTGTCGATGCAGCAATGCAGATTCTACAAGAACCACGTAAACAGAGGAACTGCCAAACCTCTAGTTGTTGCCCAGAACATGACTTGAGTCACTTATTTCTGTACTTTGTTGATGGCAGACTGTAGAACATGTTGGCAGGACACTATAGGTAGAAAAACAATCATCTGCCAGCCTGTTTAATCTAGCATATGGATACTCAGTTTAAGGTTTTGGGGAATTTTAGATTTTTGATGTAAACAGCTTGTCCCAAAGTGTGTTCAATAAGCAGGCTATCCCATGCATGACAACACAGTTCGTGAGGATACAGGCAGCCAAACACAAAATAAGCTCTGTTCTTCACTTGCATCTCTGCCACTGAAAAGCAGGTGAATAAACCCGAGATGGGAAACAATTCTCAGACTCACAGTTGTTTTCATCCAATCCAAATGGTGTGCGCACACCAATTGAAGTCTTGCTGTGTTGATATCACAAAGAAACAACACTGGAATAATTGACTCTGTTAAATAAAACATAGGATAGTCTAACTGTTAAAGAACTCCAAAAGCCATAAAGTATTTCAAGAAGATCCACCTTATTATCCTGTTTTCAGAAAAGGAATGTACTTTTATTCCCCAGATAAATTATATCCTATCGTCCTACACACACCATATATATTAATCCATGATTTTGTTTTTTTACTGAAATAATCATTACTCTATAACAAAACGTATTCTGTGCTGTACATGATCTGGTCCCTTTAAATTGTGTTGTCACCTTCTTTAGAAACACTGTTGTGTAACCATTTTTTGAACCAAACTAGATTAGAGTTATTGGACCTTTTCTCACAGCAGGAGTGTGACTCGTCATGGCGGGGAAAGCACAGGTGTTACTAATATCATTAACGATGGCTTTGTTCTCGTCAAGTGTCCCAGTAATGCCATGACAGTTTGACAGTGAGCCAGCATGCACAACTCCAGGACCGCGCAACTGAAGCAGCTACTTTAAATAGAATACAGACATGTCTTTCTAAAGGAAATATAGGCATTAGAAGATTTAACAAATAATTTCATGTAATATCGTCTTTATTCAAACAACCCTAAAAAAAAAAGAGATGCGAGTAGATGGATTTGAAAGGGCTGTGAAAGAGTGTTCTTGTTCACATGCTTTGCATATAGGTAGAGACAGCTCTGGCAGCTGTCTGGACAGGGGATGTGATGCCTGGTGACAAAAAGGAGCAATCCTGCTTCCAAGAAACTTCATAATGGCTCAGCCCGCTGAGTTTTCTGTCCCCAGCCTTGTTCCCCTCGCTGTGCCGATGGAGCAGATTGGCAATCATATCGGCGTGTCAGGGAAAATTCATGTCACCGGGGCCGATGGAAGTGGACAAGGGTCTTGGCTCCCCCTCACAGAGTGACTCCTCTCTGTACTCCGGAGGGGTAGCAATATTGTTCCCAACTCACCCCGGGCCACGTGTAATCTTCTCAGGAGATTACAACACTCCCCCCTCCATCACCAAGGAATGCTCATGTTCTACTTGCAGTGTGATGGAATACAAAGCCCTCTCACTTCAATTTGACATCTTTTTTTTTTTAACTGACATGGCTTCAGGGGGTTTAATTTGTGCAGGGCTTCCCTTATAGCTTTCATTACATCAACATGTATCATAGGGGGCTGTCCGACAGGTCATGCTATCAATTCTGCTTCAAAATAATGTTGCAGCGGTAGTATTGTATGCGTACACCTCAGATGGCCCGAAGAATGCTACGCTCACTACTGCTCAATGTCGTGATGTAATTTCAGATATTATAGATGATGCCAGATTATTATTACTGGGAATTTAGCGACGGATGAGACGGGAACGATTTTAAGAAGAAATGCACGAGCAACTGGAAAACGAGAAGATAAATGTTGTTCAAGCTAACACGCAAACAACATATGTCAACTCACCACGTCAGCAAACATAATTTATAACTGTTGACATGCTCGCGGTTGAAGGCCCCGTTGGGTTATTCTCGTGCCAAAAGACTCAGTCATTTGCGATGTATGGTAAATGTAATGTCGGACAAACCCCTAGGCGACTCTGTTTGAAGGATGTCTGCCAGCTGTGTTTTCACTGTACACTCGTCTTGTGTTCATCAACTCCAGAGGACCTCAGCAAATTTCAGAGGCAACGTCGACTGTTCTCTCCTGCCTTTTTTTTCAAATGAATAATTTAAAGCTGAAACTTGAAGTCGGAAGATCAAGTGTATTACTTTGATGATTTGTATTGTGTTTGTCAATGGAGGTGCACTCTTAAACACTCTTAGAGCAGGTCTTAACCGACTGATCACAGGGTTGGCGGTTCGATCCCCGCCTCTGAACGCGTCAAAGTGTCTTTGGGCAAGACACTGACGGGTTTGTTCCACAGTCACTTGGGATGCACAAGCCAGCGCATATGTAAAATGCTGGTCCAAAGCCAGTATAAATGGGGAGGGCTGCATTAAGAATGGCATCTGGCGTAAAAAAAAAAAAAAGCTTATGCCAGATCAAATATGCAGATAATAAAAAATCAGACCCGCTGGGTAGGGCGGGCCGGTTTGCCAAGCAAGATGGAAATAGATGATCCACTGTGGTGGCTGAAAGAAGAAGTATACTCTTAAACTGAGGGAAGCATGTTTTAATATTTTATTTTTTTGGTCGGTGTGGCTGATGATGTAAGGCATTTAATATGTGTGTGTGTGTGTGTGTGTGTGTCAATATCAAATAAGATCTACTTGTTTTATTTTTCACACTTGCCGACTCACCACAGTCCCTACATCAACAAATCAGAGCTGGACTGCGTCTGAGCTCTGGCAAGATTATCATAAATGAAAAATCACTTGCAGGCACCTTTAATATGCTGTGGGATGTTCCTCTCCGATCCCCAGTTGTTGCCTGTAGCTATACAGTATATCTGCTACCCAGCTGTGATTTGCAGCTGTCACTGGCATTAAAAAAGCACATAGTCCTTATGTTGTTGTTCAACACCTCGGGGCAAAAACATCTATATTCAGACTACATAGACACCCATCAGGGGTCACGTCTATTAGTTGCACATTAGAAGTAAACAAACAACAATGAAAGCCCAGCTCAGGAGTGATGAATACAGCAGATATAGACAACATGAGTAAAGGATACTGTATGCCATGTGTGAGGGTTATGTGATACTGTGTGACCTGCAAATTTCCCCTCCATTAGAAGTAGTATTTAATAGGGTAATGCATGCATTGTTTTAAATGCAGGACTTTAAATGCATCAGTCATTTGAAAGCAATCACATACCCAAAAACTATTCCTGCAGCTTTAGTAGAAAATCAGTTCTCAGAGTAATGCATTTGAATCAGATTTTCTTTGATGGTCTAAATTCACACTGTGCAGCCGTTAAGTAGCACAACCTTCATTACTGTGTGCCCAGCTTAACCTCAGATTCTAAAACTAGGACATCAGTCAGTGTAACCTCAATGAATGATTTTGTTTTTTATGTGTCTCCACTGCCTCCTTCCACAATGCAGATGTACATCCAGACCACAACCCTGACCATCTCTGTAAGCCTCAGTGCGTCGGTCTCTCTGGGAATGCTCTACATGCCTAAGGTCTACGTCGTTCTCGTCCACCCAGAGCAGAACGTACCCAAGCGCAAGCGCAGCCTGAAGGCTGTGGTCACCGCAGCCACCATGTCCAACAAGTTCAACCCGAAAGGCGGCCTGAGGCCCAACGGAGAGGCCAAGTCTGAACTCTGTGAGAGTCTTGAAACACAAGGTTGGTATCACGCCTGATGGAGCATTTAGGAGAATTAATGAAATGTGTTCCGGTGGACTCAAACCAGGAGTTGATTTTATTCTGCTGAGCTGTTTCTGTGTAAAGTACAGGCAGTTATAGAATACACAAGTCTTTTCTAAAACAATGAGCTCCTTTTATGTGAACATTATTAATGGCAGTGTTATTTTGCACTTCATTGGCTCTGGAAATTAGCAAGTCTTACGTGAGTATGCAAGAAATTAGGCTGCCATTTCAGAGCCACATAAAGTGATGTTGTACTATGTTTTTTTCTTTTTTTCTGAGCATGAGCCGTTGTAGATGACAGAACTGTGTTAATAATTAGAGCTGATGAGAGTGAGTTCAACATAGCCTCTGGCTAGAATAAGAGTTGGGTTTTCCCAATTGCCCATTATTCACCAATCAATGGAATGGAATCAATTATTAATCAATGGGTGGTGACACTAATGCTTATAGCCTGCAATTTATTAACTCATGAATGTCCAAAGTGGACTTATATCATCTCCCTTTCAGCACCTAAAGTACTGGTTGAGCTTAGCACAAATCCAATTTTCAAAGTCAGTCAAAGAATGAGGCTCCAGCACGAGGTTTTCATATTTTCTGATTAATGCTAAACTTATTCTTGTATCCTTCCCTATAATAAGGAAATATTTACAAAAATCTAAGTCGTGATGAAGTAAAACATTAAATAAACTGACTATGTATTCTACTTTTAATTGAGTACATGTCAAAAGGGATAAGCAAATTATCATATTCTGTATGAGTTTTACACAGCATCCCAACTTTTTTTAAAAAGTCAGGGTTAGGAAGTAACTTTGCTTTTTTAGGCCAGGATAATCCTGCATTTTGACGACATGGAGCAGAAAAATAATTCCATTCTCACTAACTCTCACCACACTGGATTTGTGAATCAGGAGATGTGACAGGGGTGCCCACACTAGTCTGATTTTGAAAGGAACCAAAGAGACCCAGTGTTGGAAAAAGACGATATTTCAATCACCAAGATAAAGTGTATGAGTAGGAGGTCCCTGTGTGGGGGCAGACTTCAATCCAATCAAGCAACCCAACATGTTCTGATTACTGAAAGTCCTGAATCTATACTCTGACAAGCTGAACAGAACAGAATGATGTGTATTAGGACCAAAAAGCCTGTGCCCACACTTTGCATGTATGTCTTTTTTCCGACCTAAAAACTGAGTGGTTATATCTTATCCAGTTATAGAATGCTTGCATAGGTGCTGAATCTCACCCTCTGGTTTGAACTGTGATTCTAACAACTGCTCTTTGTGCTTATGTGTCAGACTGTGTTGAGGGAGGGGAGCCCTGTGAGGGACTTTAGACTCTCAGGTAACCCGATTAGAAATTGACTTTGACCTTTTATTATTATCTGTGAGCACTTGTTCATTTTCTGCTAATGTTCACAACAACACCCCGTGCCTGCCTATACTATGCACAAAGCATCCCCGGCTGCCTCTGGCTAAAAACACAGCACCCCCCTGCCCCGAATGGCACAAGGCAGTAATCTAGCCCTCACGAATTCACCCATGACCAACAGACATTAACTTGGATAGGTGAAATTGGTGTGTGGTGCCATAAAATGGCCAATCAGCATGGCAAAGCCTGTTAATGTGGGAAGATGACACCACTCTGTCTGAGTGCATGAGACAAGCGATAGCCATGTGTCCCCCGTAATTTGTTTCCCTGTTGACAAAAGAAGGAATTTGCAGTAATGGGGCAACAACAACAATAAGAATGAACAGAAAAAGACAGATGGGTCTGCCAGCTCCAATTCTTTCAGGACCATCTATTCTTTATCTTGGCCTTGCAGCTCATAAATATTCAAATAAGGTTCATTTATCAATGCTTCTCTTGGAAGAGATGCTTTGCATGAAATGGCGAGAATACCGCCCCCCATTCACACACCCAACATGGCACTGACAAATATACAGAAACATTTACGACTGCACATCTCTCCTCTCCAGCACTTTTGCCCTGACTCTGGCTTTCAGCTGTCTTCTGATTGGATTCATCCCCTCTGACATATTCAATCAGCCAAGGCTGCTGTGGGCAGATTGGCAGATTGGTAGTGTGATTACCACCACCGAGCATGCTCGCTGAGGGCAATTTTTTATTTTGAAAAAAATACAAAAAAAAAAAAAAAAAATGGCACACTTACACAATGACACTTGCACAAAGACATATGTGTGCATAGAAGCATGACTGCACACATGCACAAAGGTACTGTATGGTATGGAAGTCGTGTCTGACCAGCGGTATGGGCTTGTTATGGTCACTGTGGTTTTGCCCTCTGGTCATCCGCCTTATGTGTTTTATTCACAGCTGATAGAAAATTCCATTAAACATGAAAAGAACATTAAATAATAATGAGCTCTGTTGTCAAACAGTGATGACGACACTTTCAGTGCCAAGTCAGATCACATATAGTCTTAATAGCATTTTACATCCGATACGTTTTACGATTCCAGATGTTAAAGACACTGACTGACTGTTGCATGCTTTGCCTGGTGCACAGAGAAATCTCAGGTCTCTGCATGTGTTAGACAGACTTGCATTTGAATGGTTTACTACTGCATTTTTATTACACTGTTGTGATCAGCTTGGCAGCTCTATGAGATGCTCTATTTTTTAATAAGACGTAAAGATATCATCAGCTGTGAGGAAAACATTATGAGAGAGTTTATCCAGATTTCATTAATGGCACTGTAAGAGCAGGTGCTGACACTGATATGACCATTGCCACGGCCTCTGAGCCTGATTGCATCTGCATCACTGTCTTGACAGATATTTCATGATGGTACTTTATTTTGATTTTATAACTCTACTACTGTACATAATAATTGGAAGCTTCATTAATATTGGAATATATTTTGCATGTCTATTTATTCTGTTCAAACCTTGTATTTCTCTGCACAGTTGAAGATATATATTAGGCTACACTAATATTACCAATGTTACACTACATGTAGGAATAGAATCCAGTGATAGCTGCTTCGGATTGTTTCTGACACATGTGACCCAAACATTTGGACAACTCCAGAGCATTGTATAGTCCAAAAGTCAAAATCTATCAAGAAAATAAAGATGTGGTAATTTCTGAAAACCACATCAGATCAAAATGTTCACTGCAGTCAAAAAACTGTTTGCTCTTTTCTTTTCTGCAGCAAGAGAGACGCAGACCTGTATTAAGGGATAACTCCACTAATTAGACACATTAAAATGTGTTTACAGGTCTTTGGGAATAAGACTGTATGTGTGAATAAAGTAGTATTAATCCTTTTGTGGCTCCAGAGGAAGCTGCATGTAAGTTGCATTGTCAGTAATGTAGGCGTTAGGTGTTAAAAAAGCAGTCCACTGGGTTGGCTTTGCACTTTGCAACACTGTTAAACCCATTATGAACAACTGAGTGACATCAGTGGACGCTATTTATCAGATCATGAGATCTGGATATCAGGTGTTTTTCCATACACACATTTTAAACCGCAGCCACCACTTACCATTTTCTTCAGCTTCACAAAATGCACATTTCAGTGTAAATGCAATCCAATGATAGGGGAGCTATCTGTACCTGTAAACTCTGTTTTGCGTTACATCGCTCTACTTTTACGATCGGTTCCACCTGCACTCGTTTAATGAAGTCATCCATAAATAAAACCTCCCCATCAATCTGGACTCCCAACATGTGCTCTGAAAGATAACCGCTTCACTGCCTGTTTAAATCTCACCCGTTGCATTTTTCTAACCCTTTTCCTTCTTTCTCCTACACCTTCACCTTTCAGTGTTGGCCTCCAAGCAGACATACATAAGCTACAGTAACCATGCCATCTAAGCCGGAGACGAGCGTTGGAAGAGGAGCAAGGGGCCTGCCTTGAGGAGAAATCAGCTGATTCTGGGGGAACACTGGGGAAATACTGAAGGACTGCTACAGCAGAAAGGACTCGGGTGGAAAGATGGGAATTTGTCACTCGGTAAACAGAGAGGATGTCATATTTTTCTAGAGAATCAGGTAAAGGCTTGAACGCCAAATTTATGAGAAATTAGTAGAATTTGCAGGAAGGAGATGGGAGACGTAAGGGAGATTGGACAGTTGATTTTCCTCTTCCCACCCTTTCTGAGACACAGGTGAGAGTTGAGCAGTGACATTTTCCAGACGCAGGCCGAGCGAACCACCTGCAACCCACAGTATGTTTTTCCTTCTGAAGTGTATAGCACACAATTTGAGCCGGCTCCGAGGCCAAATCGTTTGACTCATTTCAACAAAGACGGGGGGGAGGGTTCTGGTTTTATTGTTCGAGTCAAATGCAGTCGACAAGATCAAACAGTATAAAACTATAGTCATTATTTTTGGTTACTGTTATTATTGAGGTTTAAAGCTGCGGTACGCTTCAAACTGTACATGCCTTACTACAGAACATTCAGTATCCTACATATCTGAAACTCCAGAAAACAAAGCAGTGGGTCATCCCAGGTTTCGTTTCATTTTTTTTTTATTTCATTTCGTTTTTATATAAATGTTTCATAATGATGCTGACGCCATCATCTTGGCAAAAACCTAATGTACAGTCCCAGAGCATGCTTGTGGGAGCATCACATGTGCCGTGCTGTGTTGTCAACGTCTATGGAATGCAACATTTGTCATGGTTGTCATTCACGGTGAAGAAGACATCTCGGATCATTACCCACTGGGTTTACCCTCTGCTGAATTAAGAGTGATCTCAGACATTAAGGGGAGCAAAAAAAAAACAAAAAAAACAAAACAAATAGCCATGAGGAATACTTTATGGTTTACACCTCACTCCATCAACGTCAGTCAGGACTCAGAGACGCGTCGACGCATACTTTAAACATCTCAGACTTTATTGGCCCTTATTTATCATGCGCTTGTTAAAGCCTTCTGAATTCAAGCCGCTGGTTGATTGTAAGAGATAAAATTCCATCCGAGCCAACATTAAAAAGGTACAATTCTTGACACATTAGCGACACACCTGCATTAGGCATTTGCTCCAGTGAATCACACTACACGCTGTTATTTCCATATTACCCTGTGTTTTCTATATTTTGTGTATTTGAATGTTTCAAGATAAAGAATTTTGAAATATTCTAATTTTATAAAGTGGAGTAAAAGTATTCTGTCCCTAAACGCTTGATTTTTTTAAAGGGATAATTCAACAGATAAGTGTGCTGACACACCAGATATATTTAATTTTAAAGCTTGATGGTACGGTATGATAGATGTGCATAAGGCACTATTACTACATAGGGAATCTCCTGTGGTTTGTGATAGATGAATAGTTAATCTGCAGTTTCCTGCCAGGATTTTTTTTTTTTGCCACTTTGGGGTCATGAATTTTGAAGCTACAGTGGAAATGATTAATGAGAGTTTTAAAAGTAATTTGGGTGCAAAATTAGGCTCGTGTAGCTGCTTGGCTTGAGGTCCCGTTCGGAGAGGGGTGCAAATGCTCAGTTTTATCAAACAGCCAAAGTGTTTGACGATAATTAGGTCGATAATTGACGTGCATAATATTTACTAAGGAGTGTTTAACTTTAAACAGGCTCGATATCATCCTTTAGCCTCGTTACGCTCCATTTAAATGTTGTCCACAGTTATTGGGCAGAGTATTTGTCAGATAAGTAATTCTCAGATTTACACGTGCAAGGCGGACTTTGTCATGTTAAACTTCCGTCAACCGAACAGGGATGCTTTATTATTAAATTCAATAGTCTTCAGCTCTGTGCAGCTTTTAGCTTCACATGCACAGATATTAAGTAAACAAGTGAGTGGAAATGAAAGTTTAGCATCTAGCGACTGAGAGCAGAGCTAAAAGGGCCAGTGGACTTTAACCAGTGTTTGTAAGGTGGTGAGCAGCATGACACCAACAGCTAACCTGTGTTCTTCTGTGTGTGAGAAATGTGCTTGAGTACGTAGTCGTTTGCAAACGTGTTAACAAGCCTGTTTTGACTCAGGTTTGTAGAAGTGTGGGTGTTTTTAGATTGAGATAGATCTTGAAGGCTGTTCACGGTCTACTTTCAGAAAAAAAACTTTATTGACTTACTTCTGTTTCCTAAATTGATGATGGCTCTTTCTTGGGCGACACGTAATAACGTAAGTTTTAGCCGACGGTGCGGCGGAAGAGCAGCTTGTGCCAAAAGAGAACTATCGTTGATGCAGTATTGTGTATTAAATGGTGCAAATGGAAAAATTCATGGGCTGCTTTAAGTCTTGCTACAGTCTACAGGGCATATCAGATTTTGAGAAAAATAAAAATATATATATTTATGTTGTGTATCGTGATTGCAACTGAATGGATCGCATAATTTTTTTTTGCCTGATCGTCTATACAGTCTGTTTGTCCTGGAGTCTGTCTGCTCCTTAGTGATCAAAATATGCTTTAGATTCCCTCCCTCTGTCCAAAAACACATTAACAGATTTTCACAGTATATTGACAATCTCTCATCTTTTGATCAAAAAGGGGGTGCGTATAGGTGCTTGATAAATAAGGGCCGGTGCCTTCATTCTGTGCCTCATATCCATTAAACTGCTCCCGCCATTCTTTCCATGGATTCTTCATGGTGTTATTTGTGTTGCATCCATTCCGTTCCACATAATGAAGAGAGAAGACTCGGTGTACAATTTATAATTAAATGTATAAACTCCATTTCTGTCTGCAGTCTCTAAAGTATTTGTCATAAACAGTAACTCTGGAATTTGTCTCATTAGATGTTATCCTCAGCAATGCAAAAATATTGTATGTTGCATGTCAAAACTCATAACAAAAACCATGTGAACAATTTGAGAGAAAGGTATAACGTCCAGAAGGAAAACTACTGCAGAGGATTATAAATAACTAATATTTTTTGGTTGAATCTATGATTCTCTCAGCGCTCAGCTTCAACAAAAGTCTAGGGTGTTGCTGCAAACGTTGTTTTCTCATCATTTGATAGTATTGTTTGTGGGATTGTTTGTGTTTTCGTGAATATGATGATTTACTGCTTATTTTTGCCACAAACCCCCCTTTTTATTTTTCTAAAAACACTTTGTCTGTGTTTCAAAAATAGAAATAAGTAAGTGCTGACTGAAATTAAATGGCAAGTTAATGTACGTTATTAAAATTGATTGAACATGTCTGCTTTATGTACTGAATTATTAAAAAAAAAAAAAAAGAAGAAAGTTTAAAAAAAAGAATTACAGTGCCTGGATATTTATGAATTATCAAAAAAAAAAAAATAAGAAAAATGTGTAGAGCATGTTCATTTTTATACAAGATATTTCTAATAAAAGACTGTTTTGCTAATAAAGTGTTGCTGCTTCTTCTTGGTTTGCATGTTTCATTAACGATTTCTTACAAAACTGTTATGTTTCACCTTCTTTTCCATAAGTACGGGGCAACAACCACAAATATCATCATCAGTGATCCTTATTACTGTAGACCTGTATTCTCGAGTTACCATAATAGGAGAGAGCAGGAAAAAAATTCCAACCGGCCATCGTCAGCATATCAATCAGTGGATGATGATATATTTGAGCCATTTGTGCCTGAAAAATATGGATACAAAAATGCTGCACGTCGTATTATGTCTGTTTTTGACATTAGAACTAGCTATTAACAGGTAACAGGTAGAACAGTAATTCCAAATTTGGTATTGTAAAATCAGTTGATTAATCAATTGAAAGCACTATTTTGATAACCTATTGTTGTTCTGAAACTATTATATGAGCCAGAAACTCCAAACTCTCCAGTGTGGATTTGTTGTTTGACTGACACTTTCCAGTATTTTCTCCACTTTCTGTAGAGTAAATGCTTAACAACTTGATCGAGAAAAATAATTGGCAAAATGACGGCTTTAATTGAATGGCAAATGCAGGTTATGCACAGGGGACACTGGTGGATAATTTATAAAGATTGGAAAGCCACATTCGGATCACACACGACATCTCATATCGGGATGGCCCGAAGCTCAGACATCCCGTAAAAGAATCAGGATTTTCCATCTCGTCACTGTCCCTGCTGAATCATAAAGCCATGTGATTTGCCAGGGGAGACGCTGTCAAGGGGGCGGGGGGCTGGAAAAGAAATTGATTTCACCATCAGTCAAAAATACTAAATTAAAAAGTAACACAGGGGAAGATGCCAAGGCCACTGTTGAGCTGTGACTTCTTTTCCAACGCGCCCCTGTGTAATTATATTGACAACTATGCAGAAGCTGTCAAACACGAACACATCCAATTTAACACGGAATCACGATGCCGCAAGTGTGACGTGGGTTTCACCAGTAATCAGGAGGGGCCGCAACCTTAACTGCGGTCTAATTATGGATCAATATGTTCAGCCACACCTGCAGGATGAGCCTTGAACAAACGGAGAAAATATCACACTGGTCTATCTATAAAAGCTGACAGGATTATGAGCCACCCCGAATGAAAAGTAAAGCGAGTGAAACTATCTCTGCAGTGGATTTACTACGGGGTTGAAATTGCCACCTGGGTGATCATTGATAAGGTACTATCATTAGCCCTCTGTTTTCTAAGTGAATCCCCTGCTCCGCACTATTAGCAACACAGCAATAAATACAAAAATTGTAGTCTCTCTTTCTTCTGTGATATATAAGAGGGCGCCAGAAGGAGAAATGCACATTTCTCAAATTCCAATAAAGTCCCTCCTCCCTGCTGCTAACTTACCCAGATTGCAGCAAACAATATTTTCTGGGTTGTAATGGAGAACCAGGCCTCTCAAACTAAAGTGTCGTTGCCTTTTTTTTTTCTGTGAAAGCAAAAATCTGATTTTTTTTTCCTTCTTTGAGCGAGTATAACGTCCTCACTCATAAACATGATGAATGAATAGATCAACTGGGTAAGAGTCTGCAGCACATTTGGTTTCCGTTTCTGAATTTACACCACCTAAGACACGCACGCACACTTCTGTACAAAGTCAACGGCCGTGCAGTTGTCCCGAGGGAACTTTTAAGAGGTAATCATTCAATAATCATTAGTCTAACACTTCTGTTTTTGCTCTGGAGTTGAAATAAAGGATTTTCAACTTTTTTTATGTAGTATACCCCACTGCAACTGGACAGGTTCATGCTTTAAATCAAAACAAATCTATAGCACCAAGCAAGCTGTTTACTGAGTGGATCTACAGTAAAATCAAATGACCTTATTGGATTGGTTAAAAAAAAAAAAAAAAAAATTGTGACGGTCACTCAATAAGCCTTTCTGTCAGTAGATATTTTGGACATTGCACAGCAGGAAAAGCACAGATACTAACATTAATGATGGCTTCAATCCATTTAGGTATCTCTGGAAGCAGTGAGAATACACGCGTAATACCGGGGTCCTAGAACCTGAATACCTAATCAATGTTGCAAAGCCCAGCTGTGACTCTCCTGCTGTGATAATGTCCAAATGTCTGCAAGAAACCTTTTGGTGCAGTACCTTGCTTGGACACCAGGACAAATCGCCACCAGAGCCGAATTCGTCACGCCATTTCCAGCCCACTTAACAGTCGACACTCACCGCCAGACCATATTGTCATTTTTGTCATGGCTGGGGATGAACACTCCTGCCGTGGAAAATTCTCACCACAGGAAACTGATTCACTTGTCAAGCAGGTGCAGAGTCACGGTGACTGCGAGGAGGCCCCCAAGGGCTGATGATGCAAGACTACTTTAGAGAAAGTCAGCCCATAATACCGAGCAACCGTTCGCTCCTCTACCCCCTGCTGTCCACATGTTGTCTGATAACCATTGGAGACGGTACGGTACATCTGCTTGGAACTGGTACAAGATCATTTGTCATTAGTCATAATAAATAAATTACCAGATGCCTGCCTTCATCGCCTGATGTGTTTTGAAGGCACGGTGGAGAAAAAACAGGAGTTAATTACATCAGAAAACAGTTAAAACACTCACGTTGTCACACAGAAAAGAGCTGCTTATTGCCTCCTTTATGAAAACTCTACATATGATTCTTAATTAATTTTTGTAAGCCTCTGAGTCTCAAAATGATAGGATCTCTTTGTCATTACGATGGTCTTCATCCTCATGCTTTAGTCTTGTAACATTAGAATTTTGATACGGATAATTTAAAAAAGGAAACGAGAGGATGACATACAACAAAGGTTCCTCGATTGCTTTGACCCCAAGACATTGCAATTAGATGGTACACTTGGACCCCGAGGCCATCGGGATGCCTCATTTGGTTAGAATATGAGACAAACTCTTATTAATGATAATTCCACGTACCTTGCATATGATGCATTTGGAAAAATCCATCAGTATTTGTTTGCTGGCAAAGAAAATATAGTCTCATTGATCCTCCTGGCTTCCTCTTATGTCCTCTTATGAGACATGAATCTCGGCTGTTGGAACACAGGTGTCAGGTGTATGGGCGAGTGTTGTTTGCACATCTGGATCTGTACGCAGAACAGAGTACAAAATAGAAACACTTGAAGGGCTCAAGTGGAAGCCATCCTGACTGACAATGCTAAAAGCTTTATCAAAGGAAGTGCATTACACTCAAATCACGGTCTTCCATTCCACATTTTCCAAGATATGAACATTTCACTTCTGTTGGACTAAAGAGAGTTTAGTTGGTTGAAGAAGAAAGTGGGTGATGGCGTAACAAACCTTTACTATTAAAAAGAGACATTTTGCCCCAATCACTCACAAAAAACCTCTGCCCCAAGCCCCAAAACATATTTGCGTCTTATAACAAAGCCAAAAAAGTCAAAATTATTATTAAATTATTAATTGGCCCAAATGAGCATTCATTCATATTTTCCCATGCTGCTGCAACTCTGCAGTGGGCTGCTTAGGCTTATTAGGTACTTTAACTTTGCATTTCCATTTCAATGATGCCATGTTCTGGTGCATTTATGAAATAAAAGAACTAGAATACAATAAGTAGAAATAGAGTGGTGATACAGAACTGTATATGCAGGCCCACTTCAGTCCTCCCCGTGTTTGTCAAAATGTACAACTAAAAGTAGCCTCCTCTGATAACAAATGAAACATATGGCGGCAGCCTTGATTTAAAAACACAGGACGGCTTAATTTTAAAGTCCATCTCTGTGTGAGTTAATCCTTCTTCTTTTATCCTCAGCCACATACAGCAATCAATCCTGGGGCTTGAGCATAAAACACAGTGATATTAGCTCAGGATCATTCAATTAATCCAAACTTGATGGAACGGATGCCAATTCTGTGTGTTTAGGCTACGCATTTTTACCGTTGGAGAATGTAAGAATCACTGCCGGCCTGAAACAGTGATGACGATTACAAAAGAAAAAAACTAATTTCCATGTAAAATGTCAAAGCCACAAGGAGCCAATGCAGAGAGGCGTAAGAGCCGCAGGTTGCCTACCCCTGTTACATGCAAAGGAAAACTATTATTAAAAAGAGACAGCGCTTAGATAGATTTTGTTCTTGGTTGCCATGAAGAATGTTGTACTAATATAAAAGTCTTTAATATTGTTAGAATTAATCGCCAGCCACTGCTCAACTGTTTTTAAGCCTCTGTTAACCCCGGCTACACACTGTCTATCCTACTCAGGCGGTAAGCAATGAGATTCTGAATTGGATTTTCTCGTTCAATTTTTCATGCATGGTTTATCAGCCCGGGATGCACCGTTCTCCATATCATTTCCTACAAATTACCGAGGAAACGCCACATCCCCTGAATATTTCCCCATTAAATTTAATATTACCACGCCGACATCCCCATTGTGCAAATTAACAAGTACTGCTCATGAGATCATTTGGGGAATACATGTTGAAAATAAAAAGGTTTTCCTCATTTGAAATATCACTTTAATATTTCCACCCGGCTGCTTTTAGCCAGCGTGTGGGTATTTTATTTTGTCCCCAGGAGAATGCCATTAAATGTGGCCGAGGTGGGGTCTTTTTTTTTTCCTGAACGTGGTGAAGACGCGACACGGGTGCTAAGGCGGTGGTGATTATAGATGAAATTTACCCTCAGCTGTACTGTGGTTCATCATAAAGTACAGTGCGCTGAATGAATTAGGTCAAAAACATTCCCTTTTTTGTCCCTTTTTGACTCGCCCGAGTCTCGAGCTGTCGCAACAGCTGTATGCAGGGTGCCATTAATCTGAGCGCCGTGCACACACATGTGTCTCACTCAAAGTGACTGATGTGGCGTCAGTCAACTAATGCTGGCACTAGACAGGGGTTTACTGTGAGTGATGGAGCTAGAAGGCTGCAAAGCTCTAATAACAAAAGAAGGTGTGAAACTAGGCCAGTCGGAACAATCTCGTTCCTATGTCAGGCTGCAGTTTCACATCAGATAAATAATGCATCTATGGGTTTTGCTGAGTGAAAATAATAGTTCCACGTCCCAAATTACAGGTGTGAAGTCATGATTTAAAATCATCTTTTAATTCCATTTTTCATTGCACATATCCCACCTTACTGGTTTTATAACACCTCTTACAAGAAGGAAAAATAAAATACAAAAGACTGTGTGTGTGTGGGGGGGGGGGGGGGGGGGGCTCCCGGGTACCACAATAAATCACAATGACAACCTGTACACTGCTTTGCGGCCCATTACAGCAACCCCGTAGCAGGAATTCCATTTGGACCTCCCTTGACTGGTCACAAAAATGTAGTAATCACTATAAAATAATCTCAGTCTAGTTTCTTACCAAAGAAATGCTCTGCCGTGTTTTACTGTGCGCTTCCTCCTTTTAAAAGGTGACAATTTTCTCAAGGAAAGTGTTGTTGGACTATGAGATACAACAACATTTCAACCTTAACATCAACCTTCCTACCTGTAGAATGTACGGTGAACCTTGTCGTACAGAGCACGGTGCTCCAGGTATGTGCTGCAATTGTTGCTCTTTAAATCAATCCAACTAAACTACACACTACAGTTTGAATGGTTGTCAACGGCCCAGAGTGCGTTTAAAGTGTCCAGAACAGAGTGCTTCAACGCATCCAGGATTTGTAGAAATCAAACCAATCCTGTGTGCGTAAGTGCGTAATTGGGCAGAACTCAAACTGACCAGTAGTGAAACCATTTGAGTGAACAAAAACAAAATTACATTTTACTAGACACTTCTATGGTGTGAAAATGTATTGTTAACTCAAAATTTGCCTAGAGTGGCCGATGAACATGTGCTGAATGTGTACTTAGCTCTTCCTGTGTGTTGAAGAGTCTTCGTCACGATGTTGTAACACCCATCTGTAAGGTATTTGGCGATGAAAGGTGCCAGCAGATTAAAGTTTCATCCGGACGTGACGGGGCAGAGTGACATTTAGGTGTGTTGGTGAGAATCTGTTCCTACACAACGCCTCAAGCATAGAGTCTGACAACCAGGGCTGTTTCCTGCCTTGGCTCAATACAGGGGGGAAAAAAAGTCTACTAAGACCTGAAGCACACAACACAACGTGTTTATGAACATATAACCAAAACCATGGTCCTGTTTTGTAGCCTTTACCTAGCTAAATGGGTCACACCACAGTGTAAATAGGAAAACTAATTAGTACAATACAAATGTAATTTCCAGGAGTCAGGGTTGTTCTGACCATGATTCATCATTCAGTGAATCTGTCGACGAGCAAAAAAAACATACTACTACTAGTAATTATTCTAATTTATTGTTAAACATGAAATAAAATAAATACATTTAACATGTAGCATCTAGATCAAACTTTCAAATGCAATATTCAAATTGATTGTAATAGGTGAAACATACCGTGCTAAGCTAAGCTAATATGTGTAATCATATCATCCGTATACCTGAGCATTCTCTTTACAGTTCAAAATCCAGCTCCCTCCAATTTCACAAGTCATGAGACGTTACAGATGACTGTGTTGAGTGTTTACGCTCATTAAATCATTTTTTCATCATAATTTTTTTTTTTTACTATGACGTTGTTGAAAAACAGTGGCTGTAGCTGTAACAGAACATTTTTGGCTAAGCATAGAGGGTAAACCATCAACACCCTGATAATATTCACCAAAACATGAGCAGCTCGAGCAGTTCCTCTTGAAGGAGAGGCATTAACAGTTTATGCATATCCTCAAATGATTTCTCTCCAGGAAGGAAGTGCTTGTTCAATTTGTTTGAGCAAGAGCATCAGCCTGCTTGTTTATGAATGTTTAACAGCGCCTGCGTTTCCAAAGATGTCAAGCGGTATTTCAGCATACATTATATGTGTACAACAACTTTATTGTGATCATTCCCAACAAGATGAGGAGTTTATGGACATGCTCCATCAAACAATCACATGGAGGAAAAAAAAAAAAAAAAAAAAAAGCCTCTAGACTTGAATCTGATAATTGAAATTCAAATGAGCACATATCTACTACAAACATTTAAATCACCCGGGAGGAAACTCATTATGCATAATAGAAGCCTTTTCGTGGACCTCAAATAATCTTAACAAACTGCATGACAGCATAATGGAACCCTATTGAGGAAAGATAAATATTCCATTAGCGTGACACTTTGTACCCCTCTTTTGAAATTGCAGATACGAACAGTGCGTACAAGTTTATGCAGCCAACAAAACAAAAGCTCCTCACCTGTCTGAAGGCTGAACGTCTATCAACAGTGCAAGTGATAATAATTAAGGACTCGGTGGTCGTCAAGTAAAGCATATATACAGTTATCATTCGCTGTTTGAAAGTCTCAAAACAGAGCACTCAATTATTCCCTTCAAAATAAAAGCTGGCTATGATACATAACAGTCTTAAATTGGGCTCACCTAGCCTTAGCAACACACATAAAGGCCGGTTGGATCAACATGTAAAACACAAGTGGCTTCAGCGATGTGTGAGGACACTCCCACACAGGGTTTAAAAGCCTGCAACTCCCCTCCAGTTAGTTAGAACTGAAGAAGCTTCTTGGATGAGAGGTGAAACGTCTTCAAGAAACTAAAACAAGTCCAGTTGCGTACGATACAGCACCCAGATTTCCTAGGACATGGATGGGAACCTTCATCAAGACTCAAATTGTGCGATTTATTGTACACCAGTGGTGAAATGTACATTTAACCAAGTACTCTGTCCACTGGTAAGTCAGTTTCACATAGTAGTATTGACTGATATTTGCCATCTTTGCCGCCAGCTGCCTTTGATGAACTTCAAGATCACATTAAAGGTTGTTTCATAAATTTGCATGAGCTAATTTTGGCTCTTTAAAAGATATGGTCAAATACAGGGCTGAGCGACTTTAAAACAATTCACTTATGTTTACATTTTGAAGAATTTCTTTGTTTCACTGGCATTAAAAGTACGGTGGCCTTCAAGGGGCAAACAGGCTGCAACCAAAGAAAAGCTGTGCAAAGAGACAAAAAACAAGCAAATTAAAAAAGACGTCTCCATTAATTCGACAACACGTGCATACAAATGTAGGAAACACACTGCAGTTACATACAACACACCCAAAAACACACGTGTCTCAAATACCACAACAGATTACAAAAAAGTGCTATAAACTGAGTAGAAGACAAGAGAAATGCTTCCAGAGGACACCGGTGTTGCTACAGTTTGTGATTCATGAGGTTAATGAAGTCGGATGGATGCTTGCTCACTTTTCTGTCTAAAGCAGTGGGATAAACGATGATACACAGACCGGACTTAAATAACTCAGTGAGTCACAAAATGCAGCTTGTGTTCCACTTGCATGTGTTTTGTTAAGTTGCAGCCTGTTTGCCTTTCTTTGCCACCGTAGTGAAAATGGAATAGATGAAACAAAATGAACATATAAAAACGTAAATTGGTATGGGCGTGAGCTTAAAGCAAAACATCTTCAAAGAGTTCATGAAAAAGAGTTCACTTCAAGAATCTCAATCGTTGAATCCCTACAGTTTTGAGGTGGCTGTATATGACTTCACTGTTTTCTTACACACAATCCAGAGGCATGGAACTACATTTACTTTACATTTACTACAATTTGCAGATGAAAACTGCACATATCCTAAATGTTATTGATGAACTGTTGGATGATTTTTGATATTTTAAGCACTTTTTCACAGTTACACTTCTGTACTTTTACTTAAGTTGGCTTCTAAATCCAGAACTTGTACTTTTAGTAGTATTTTTATGCTGTAGTATCACTACTTTTACTTTGGTAAGCAACGCTGATATACCACGAATACTACAGCTGTTATACTTTACTGGACTGTTGTTGGTGTCTGTATACCCTACAACTTTACATCACAGTACGAGGGAGGGGATCATGTGTACATTACCATCACTCTGCGCACAATGACGACAGCGAGCTCACACCGACAGGATGACTTAATGGACCCGATCACAGGATGAGACCCCTCGTTAATCTTCAAGTACGCCCTAGTGAGCTTTAGTGTGTGTGTGCGCGTGTGTGTCTATAGAAGCAGTGTGTGAATTTGATGAATAAAAAGCCAGCTTCCAACCACACCGCGGAGTCTAGTCTTTGTAGATTTGCAGTAGTCTGTCGCTGGTGAGGAGATGTCAATCAAACGTGAACATGCCCTGCCAGGAATTTAGTAATATTACCCCCTTACTATTTTTAACCAGCCTTCACAGCGTTTTTTTCTGCCGTCTCTTCCTGTCCTGACTCGCCGTCTGGTTTGCACATCCTCATCTATCTGGATCAAACACACATACAGACGATATGTGCTCATTTAACAGTCATATTATTTGTTATGCATTACATGTCACATACATGTCGTCTGTCTTTTTTTTCTCTTTTTTTTTTTTCCAGATTACATATGTCACTGCCTGTTTTGTGTGTATGGCTGCTGCTGCCCCGGTGACACTATTACAGCTCATGATTTAGGACTGTCAAGACTCTTAGCCATTATTCTTGTCATACGCACCGGATTCCCTGCTCATTCCTCTGCTTCACCTGCCCCACAGTAGGTATTTACGTGTTCAGTTAGCGGTGCCACTGAAGGGGTCGGGCCCATATGTCTCCCTGAACCCTCTGAATAATTTAGCCCAACAGCCATTCCTATAAAAACCCCATCTATATTAATGAGCAGCCTCCAACCATTTCGATCACTGCATGGAGGTTGCGGTCCCTCCATCATGCTCGAGGTGTCGCAGAAGGCCCGCCTTCACCAGACAATATCGGGGCAGTGTACGTGACGGGTAGATACAGTGTGATAAACCGATGTGTTGGATTTTTAAACAAATCACGCGTCATCCCATTTGTCAACAAGATTCTGCCTTCACCTGGTGTCACAGACACACAGATCCCCTCCCCCTTACACAACTCTACCTGTGGCGCGGCAGCCATTTTACATCCTCCGTCAAAAGCGTTTGGTTCGATAAGTTTTTTTGTTGAGTGTGAATGAAAGTTCGCCCATGTGGGAATGAGGTTTACTGCCACGGCTGAGTAGCAATCTCTGCAGTTACTCACAAGAAATGTAATAACGTGAGGTGCTCACAAAGAAAGAAAGAAAGAAAGGAACAGAAACGGCCAGTGCCTGGAATGAAGTACGGTTTATTATTTCAAGTTTCTTTTTTTCTTTTTTTTTCTTTTTTCCACTGAGAATGATGGGAATGTATCTACATGGTAAAAATATATTGTATATTTTGATTTGAAATCTTTTTTTGTAGTTGATTTGAGGGTCTACAGCACATGTAAATCACACTATTGCCTTTGCTTTCTATTACCGGAAGCGTTTAATTATTACAGAAGGACCTCATTTTATTTGATCATATTTTATTGTCATCATTTTTCCTTTTTTTTATACATCTATTCTGAATATCTATCCTTTAAATTTAGTTTACAGTCTACAATTGCTCTGTGTTATTTTTGCGTTGCCAGTCATCTGGGAACAGTGTTGGGGAGTAACGAATTACATGTAACGACGTTACGTAATTTAATTACAAAATGTACGTAATTGTAATCCGTTACATTACTGGGAGAACATATGTAATTAAATTACAGTTGCTTTTGGAAATTTCAATGATTACAACTTAAGTTACATTTGAAAAATCGCCGCAAAAGCTCGGATTTATCAAATAGTTTTTCGCCCCCCTGGATTCATGTTTGTTTTTAGTTATTTTCATATCAACATCCTCCTGCCAAAACTGACGCTTGTGATTGGCTCTGTCTGGTCATGTGCCATTCGACTCAACCTACAAACCGTACGGCGGCAGTCAGACTCAGCAGCAACAGTGTCGGCGGCGCACAAGATGTTCCTGGGCTGGAAATACAAAAAACACTTAATACAGACAGAAGCCAGGCTTCCCTGTATTACAAAGGTAGCTCTCTTTTAACCCGGCTAGATCACCATGGTAACTTATGCTTAGCTCATAACCTGGCCCCGACCAGGTTCTGTTCAGAGTTTAATCATAAAATCGGCTAAAAAAGCGCCGCTGTTTCACTATTTAACTCATTTACAACTGGCGTCACCTTTACTTTGAAAGTCCAGTGGGGCTGGATCAGAACGGAGCATTTGTACGGAGGGAGAGATCGTGCTGATACGCTTCTGTTTACTTTCTCTCTGAGCGTCTCCGCCTACAGATGTTCAGCTGAGGGGATACGCTGCTCAGCTGTTGATCCGACTCGCGTCAGGAGGTCATTTGTTAGGCTATAGCCTATTTACTTTTATATACAGTCAGTCACCACTGAAAGAAGTTGTGCGCTCGCAGCAGGACAGATAATTTAACTTAATGTGGCCACGAATAAATTAATTGTTTCGCCTGTTATGTGTTGCCCAAACGCAAATCTTGAGTAGTCTACTCTGTTTTCTCACATTTAAAAAGGTCTTTGTACAGAGACAACATGAGATTTGCTTGTAGCTACAGCACCTAAAAAACCCACTGTAACCTATTTTCATACGCACACCAGCCTCGCTTTCAATAAAACACACACTGGCATTTTATAATTGCGATCAGTGAAATATACGAAAACAATATAAAACACAGTTTAACACAACAGTTGTTGTTGCTCTAAAGCTTCATATTTAAAAGCAGCTCAATGTAGAGCTGTCAGAAATTAAAATCAGCCTCCTCTTGTCATATTTGCAGGAACACTGTTGCTTCAGGCTGTGATCAGGCTTTTTTGTATCGCTCATACTCTCTCCATTGAAACAACCTGCTCCTCTTGGCTGAAATCAGCCCGTTGTCGCTCCATTTAGTGAGGAAGTGAGCCTCCTTTGCAGCACAGGCCTAAGGTCAGACTCATATGGTTAAACCTTTGAACTGAAAGGTTAATCACACTATAGGTCTTAAAATGTGAAAATGGTTAGCAGTTGAGAGATTTCATTCAAAATAAAGAAAAGTAATCATAATGTAATCAAATGTAATTAGTTACATTACTTTGAGAAAGTAATTGAAATAGTTACACTACTATTACATTTTCAACAGGGTAACTTGTAATTGTAACCAACTACATTTCCAAAGTAATCTTCCCAACACTGTCTGGGAAGCACTTTGAACTGCACTAACCTGTGTGCAACGTGCTACTCATAACTAAAGTTTGATCGATAGATTGATTTAATTAATTGTAAGATGTAGGTAAGCCTCTTTGAAGAAGACTGTCATGTAGAAACTTCAGTACTTTTATCAAGAATTTTAGTTATACTACATTTAAGAGGTCTACAAATTCCAGGGTAAGTCGGTGCAGTGCCGGCCCATGCCTTTTGGGGGACCTAAGCAGAATTTGATTTGGGGCCTGCTCCCACCCCTGCTGAGTCACCTGTGCTTGTCTTTTTTGTGACATGGCTTAACATTACCGTCTCTTCCAACCGACTCGAATCAAACGATTGAACTTGATGCAGTGTCTATGTGTGTGAATTGTCTATGCAAGATAGGTGTCTAGTTTATGCACATGACTCAAATGCTGGCAGACACAGCAGTTGTAGGCAGGTATATTGATCATGAAATCAGAATCATCTTGTCTTGAATTTTTCATTCATTCATGTTTCAACCAGCTGCTTAGTTTACTTATGCCTCTGGCCGGCCGTAAGTCAGTGATAGTTACCAATGATAATATATAATGATATGATAATAATGGTACTCATACATATATACATTTTTACATAATAATATTCTGCTATTTTCCAATGAGCAGGTAGTAAATAGCTTGTAATTTCTTGAATACATTTCCAGGAAACTTCCAACTGTTTTCTGCCTAGCTTCTACTGATCATGCCATTTAAACTCAGACTAGTTTCTGTCCATCTTAGGAAGGTTGGTATATTCTTTTTATGTTTTTAAATGTACACTTTCACCAATTTCGATCACTTCAGCAGGTAAGTCCAACTTGAATGACTCTTCCTAAATGTCAATTATTTTATAGGTGGCCACCATAAATTGCTAATTACCAACAAATACAACTTCATGATCAAAAATCAAGTGATTAGCTTCCAATTTTTAAAAGTTCCATGCCTTAATTGCCATTTGCAGAATAATAATGTATTCACACGACTCACGTTGTCTCTCTTTTCATATATTGAGTAAATACATAAGCAAATTGTCAATATATACCAGATATCATTTAAGAGAGTGAGAGTGTGACAGAGAATTGTTGATGTGGTGAGAATGTAGGTGGTTAAAACATGTATTTAAATTAACTAACCCTAACCCTGCAGACATTTTGCAGAAACTAATTAGTTGAAGGTTTTTAAGGTATTAATCAACTGATTGTTGAAAAATAGCAAAATACAATTATTAAATAATATATGGGCAATTTCTAATATATTTTAAGGTAATTACTGTGTTAATCTGGCAGTAATTTTAAAGAAATTTCAATTATGTAGTTCGGTAATTACCATCTACTTACCATGAAATCTCAGCACTGCACTATTTTTTCTTTGGATGAGCAAACACAACCTTTTTTACATTGAGTGACATAAAATCAAGATTCAAAACTCTTGAAACCAGACTTTTCCTTTTTATCATTCAGGCCCCGTACCATACGCCTCAGTGATTTGTATTGCAAAAAAGTTATTAAATCAGGAATACACAGTCCCTATCCCTGTTGAACTACTTTGCATTTACTGGCGCCTATCCTCTATTGGTTTTGCAGGTGAGCCAACTACTTCCTCAACATGTAGCTTCACAGCTCCCCAGCGCGCTAAGGTGTTGATTAGGATGCAGAATAGATAACACATTGTGGTTGAAGTTTTTACCCCAGTGAAACATCCATGACTGCGAGTCAAAAAACAAAGCCAATCTACCCGCTGGACTGTGAGGTCACGGTCCAGTGGCAAGAAGTTAACTGTACTCAGGGATCAATTTACTTTTCATCAGCGTTCACTTTGAATCGTTTACAGGGGGGTTTGGGATACCGCCTCTTGTTTGCTCTCCACAGAGCAGAAATGAGCCGGATTTCAATTGTGCAACTAATATGCATGTCCAACGCCATCAATCCTGCGATGGAGCGAGCGCCGAAATATACAAAATACGAGGGCTGCTTTGTTCGAGCAGATTCAAATCCCAAGTAATTACTTCAAGAGGGCGGAGGATGTTTTCTATGACGTGAGATGCTGGCGGTGGAATTAACCTTCCTTCTCTCATGTGTCTAATAAAATAACCCCCCCTGCCTTCATTTGTCACTTTTCCAGTTCAATCTGGAGAAACAAGAACATTTGTCACCGCATATACAGTAAGAAGCATTTTTTTTTACTTCTTATAATTCCTCATGTGCCCTGAAAGGTTTGGTTTTGGAAACAGGAAAAAAGGATTAAGTCAAAAATGTAACCCCTGATCTGTTAAATCATTTATGTTATTGGCTGTGAAAATACCACTGAAGGATCAACAGATTCCTCCTCATAATGCCTTTATGATGTCTCGGGCTCAAACAATGCTTCAGTATGAAGCCGTTGTAGGGGGGAAATCAGCTATTGATCACCCCCACTTGGTGAATTGCTTTGAAATGAAGATGAAAGAGCAGTACTGTGCAGAATTAGTCCAACTGCCCTACCCTTTCAATCTCTCGCTCCCTTTCTCTTGTTCCAATAAACATCCAATAATACCGCTCCATTCCTCAGCCGAGCATCTGCTGCCACGGCCGGCCATTTGTCTTTATGGTTGGTGATTCACTTAGCGGGGGGGGATGGGGAGCGGTGTACGGCCCCGAACTTTAATCAGGCGAAGTGTGGTTTTTCATTTGAGAGTAAATGAAATGAATGTAGTAAATGAATAAGCCTCCTCTCACCAAAAAATGAAAATGGAACAAAAAGAAAAATGAACAACTGCTGATGGCCAACGACTGGGAAAATTCCTCCGCTGCACGCCACAATAATGGTTTCGTGTACGGAGCAGTTCTTCACTGTCAGGACGCAACAGCTTGCATGTAAGTTGTGTGGCTGCCATCCAGTGAAACAGTTTGCGTTCCTGTGAACCACCTGTCCTGTCTGTGTGACGCTGACGTTTCTATTAGACGAATATGTGCTTTGCCCTGGAGATTATTCCTCAGCGCATTTTTGGCATCTGCAGTCAGAGTAAAAACTGCTGTAATCACCACGCTGTGTCAACACAGAAAACGCGGTCGCGGGCCTTTTTTTTCTTCTGCTGACAAAAATTACCATGACAAGAATCTCCTCGGGTGGGATGGCAGCATTATTATTCTCCCTGTACTCACATTTTTGCCGCCAAGCGGCGTTTGTAATTATGGATTGTAGATCTTGTGCAGCTTTACAACAAAAGGAGCAAGAGAAAAAGACTTTCCGGCGGGGGGACGGATAAAGGTGATATAATACAGGGTGTATCAGCGTCAACTGAGAAATGCCCCAGTAAGCTTTACAATTAGTGACCTTGCTCCAACAGAGATAATTTCTTTCCCCAAAATTAGCTCTGTGGCTATCGCGAGAAAACTGTTTAAGGAAGGCATGATACATTATTAATGAGGACAATTACTCACTCTAAAGACTGACTTTGAGGAGTAAAATATGCATATGTCCGTATGTGCCTTATTGCGCAGCTATAAAGTCCACTGTAAAGAGGCCGTTTCCTTTAATAGATTTTTGCTACTGCAAATCACTCAGTCATGACCTTTTTTTCTGAGTGGTGCTTCATTCAATGTACATCTCTGTAAAGAAACATCACGATTCAATCTTCACTTTCAATGAATGGGAATCATTTCTGCACCTCCAGCGTCTCCTGTTTCCTCCAGAATCGATGCGATGTCAGACTCAATTATACACTTACAAAGAGTAAAAGGGATGAAATATGACGTTTTGCTCAGTCACTCTTGTCAAGAGCAACTTGGCTCAGATGGGCAATTTTAACTCTCAACAGAATGTGAGGAAGTCTATGTACCATGTTGCAGAGATATCCATTGAAATCAACCAGCAACCCCCAGCATGTCTGTGAAATATGTTTTGAATGTTCTAGGCACCTGTACAGAGTAAAGTTCCTTGACATGGTGCCAGTCAGCAATGGGAAGGCTGGCACCATCACCGAGGCCATCTGTGAGGTCATAGCAACCAAAGTGCTACCAGCAGACATTTGTTTTAGGGGCAGAAGGGAAGGTGCTGCTGCGATGACAGGAAAGAAGTAAATATGATTGGTTTTAAGCAGAGCCAAGTTCTGAGCTTAATGCAATCTGTATCTTTAAGAACACCAGGGCAGCGTTGCCAAACACCTGACAGACTCCTGGCCCCATCTCAAGTCTGCACACCGCCTTGCCCCGGCGTGCAGGGATTCTGCAGACGGAGCCCCTTTCAGGAAAACACCCCTGCAAGACCAGCTTCCTTCTGTATGAACAACCTGAACTCAACTGCAAGAAATCAATTCAATCAATCAATCATTTCTCTTTGATATCATCTTCCACTGTACTTTTGGAAACTTAGGATCTGTGTGTTCTTTGTTTGACACAAGATGGCTGTCCTAGAACACAGCCGTTTCAACTCTTTGGAGGAATATGGCAGCTGTACTGGCAGAGAAGAAGGACCCTGTAGCAGGGGCCCAACATACTGTGCCAAGTACAAATTTGTGGTTGCCATCCACCTTCAGGCAGACGTCCTCCCCAACCTGACATTAGTTCCAAAGTTATTCCAAAAGGGAGATGTCAATATTTTGGGCTATTAAGGAACAGGTATGTTTACTTTGAATGAATAACTAAACACCACTTTGTCGATGGACTATTCCTCTGTTCCTTCAATATTTTAGGTACCTGTCACAATCGAGACCATTCAAAAAACCAAAAGGGGAGCCAGCAGGGAGCTGGGATTTTGGTTGAAAAGTCTTAACATTTGAGCAGAGAAGGAGAGATGGAAACGCCATGAGTGGGATGGAGATATTAACCAAGCCCAGCTTTGGACCGGTTTTCTCATAAAAGTACTGAAGTACTAAAACAAACAATACAAACTTGAAAAATGGGAGCCGTTAGCCGATTTTAATGTTGTGATTCTTTTGTACTGTTAAGCCACTTGTAAAAGGGCCACATAAATACAGCTCAGGAGAGGATGGAAGATAACCGCACTGGAAATGTAAAACCGCCGCTGTAGATGAGAGGACTTTCTAAAAGAGTGAGCCGATTTCACTGTGCATATTTCTCAGGGTATGTCAAGGCCAGCTGCAGAAGCAAAATAACTTTTGATTAAAAAATCTTGAACGTTAATTGTTTGATGAAAAAACCTTGCACTTAATGAAACGGATTGCTCTTTAAAGCTCCATTCAACTTCACAGTTTGAGGTGATGAAAGACCTGGCCTCTTAAGTGTCTCACAGCTCTCTGCCTTCACATCGACAGTTCCAGTGTCAACTGGACTGCGACAGAGACTTCTTAGCCAGGAACATGGTAAACCATGCTGTTATGTTCCCATCTGTATCTTAACTATCATGTAGGTATTCGCACCACCATGTAACATTATTTTACACTTCTAATTGGAAATGGCTGCATTTGTGTAATTATTCCTAAATATTCATACCTCAGAAAAAGGCCACAGAGACGAAGCCTGACAGCCTGTGTGCAGATCAAAACAAATGGACCCCCCACGGCTGAGACTGACGACCAGAGAGCCCTGGAGGTTTTTCTTTGACCGACCAGAAGAATGGCGTGTCATGAATCAACATGCAGTCTGTGCTGCAAAAAAGCGACAGCCTGATTTCATTAGTTTATGTTCTCTCCTTCACGAGCACTGATCTGAAAAGAGACTGGATACAACATGACAGCAATCCTGCGTTGCCTGTTTCATCAAACCTGTTTCAATTTTTTTTTTAAAGTAGATGAATTTTTTTTTCAAAGCCTTAAAGTGATTATTTTGGATCTCTATCGAACAAAGGGGACAATCAGGACTTAATTATGTTTCTGACTAAGTGTTTTTGTGGAGTGCAAAATGATATTATTCAGTTGAATGTATTTTCCTGCTGTTGAAATTTGTCCAGTAAACCAAGGCTGTAAGAATCAGCAGTCGAACAGGACTTTTTTTTTTTTGAGAATGCAAAAATGACTTATCTTCATTTCATTTCATTTAGACGCAGCAATCATGATAGAATGATGATAAAGATGATGATCTATCATTAATGGTACTCGGTGTAATTAGCTTAAGTCAGTAACACAGTATCTTTATAACTGACGCACTGGCTGTAGAGGCCTTAGCTAAGTGCACTAACAAACAGTTATGGTGTCCGTAGCATTCATTCGATAAAGTCGCTAACACAGATCTTAATGAATGCATGATACACGGTACCAATCGCTCTAAGAAAGAGGATTAGCGTCCTGTTTCCATGGAAAACACTGTTTCAGCTTAATTCACATGCACACCAGAAGTCGTGAGCATTACTCACGCAAGGTATCTTGGGTATTACAGTACAGGTAACGTGTATTGAGCTCCACTTTGATTCTGGCATCAGACGGTCCCTAGCCTGCACCAGGTCCACCTCAAAAAAGACCCATGCATGTCAAAAGACACTTCCCACGAGGCCTGAAAACATTTTAGGGAAAACCCTGCTGACAAAGTAAGCAACAGTTACATGATAAATCATCCATTTATATTTTGTTTATGAGACATATCTGAAAATAGTAACCATCTCCTCAGGCTTCACCAGTGAGAGGGAGGAGGTGGCAATATTCCGATGCTCCTCAGCATGACACAATCTGCCACAGAGTATGTGTGGCGACTGTGTACCGAAAGTGCGCGCAGTGACAAAAGCAAAACCTTGAGAAACGGATGTGATTATATCTTCCAATTTCATGCCAATAAGCTGCAATCTGATATTTTTAAACACTTATTAAAAGCGGGACAAATCATTTCTCATGGCAACATAACACTCTGCACGCACAGTAAATGAGACATTACAAAAGCCTTTTCAATAAAAAAAATGTTGAGAGAAGAGCTGAAAAAATAAACGGAATGAAGTTCATTGAAGCCCTTTGCATATTGATTCATGACTATTTTTGTTTGTACCATTAGATCTAAATGCCTGAATAGACTAGTGAAGATTATATCTGCATTTTCATTGTCACTCATCCCATTCTTTGGGCCCGTGAATAAGGTTTCCTGTGGTAAAGCTAACGGACCATATTATGAATCTCTTGCAATAAAAGCTAAAGTTTAAATTGCTTTATTACGTCAGCCAGCAGCTAGTTTGAAGCCCCTCCAGTCCCCGGATAAAGCGGGGGTGACAAAAATGGTAAATCACACAACATTTAAATGTCTCACTTGAAAAGGAAACAGTGAGAATTAATGTAAGACAAGTTCTCTCCAGCAACAGCACCTGCACTTACAAAATCGTGCTTTTGATTAACACTGATTTACTTACTAGAAAATGAAAGCGAAAAACTAAACAGTGTGGATTCCAGTCTTTTTCCAGTATGCCTTGTCTCGTCTCGTCTCCAAAGAAAAACATCATGTTTATCGTTGTTGTTGTGCGAGGGATGAAGGAAGCTTTGGAGTCCATTGTGTAGCCGGCGGTGGATTAGTGTGTGTGTTTGCAAAGCCTTTCCATTGCCCCGAACTCCAGGAAAGATGAGGAAGATGAAAATATCTCACCACATGTCGCAAAAATTTTTTTAATTTAACCCACAATGACACACGAGAGAGAACTCCCACCTGGGGCTTAAGACGGCACGGCAGGAAATGAAGACACACTTGCCACCTGAGGCTCAGTAAACAGGAGCAAAACAAACCAACAGCTAGTCAGCAGAAAATAGATGCATACCTTTGCTTAACGTAGCTAAATTTGGCAATCCTAATCTTGGCACACGATAATCTGTAAAATATTAATTTCTCATCATCATCATCCTGCATACTAGATAACAAGTCATCTTGGTTTATTAATCGTCTCGTATGAGCTCGGGTTTGCCTCTAAATTTTAAGAAACTAAACCTTAACTTCACTATCCAAAGAAAAGGATATGCCACTTTGGTGGCATGGCCATGGAATATGTTTACGGCATATATCCTTATATATCCAGCATATAAAAGGGTTACTTTGGATCCTCTTTTGTGGTCACAGATTTGATATCAGAGTGAGCTGCTCAGCACTTTACCCATCATCTCACCATCCTGCTAAAGTACTCTTTTCATCATCTCACAGGGTTGTGCACCATTTTCATATACAGGTGAAACTTGAAACATTTGAATATCGTGCAAAAGTTCATTTATTTCCGCAATTCAACTTAAAAGGTGAAACTAATATATTATATAGACTCATTACATGCAAAGTGAGATATTTCAAGCCTTATGAAAACCCAAAATTCAAAAAATCCCAGAAAATTAAAATATTATGAAAAGGTTCAATATGGTGGGCTCAAAGTGTCACACTCTGATCAGCTAATTAATCCAAAACACCTGCAAAGGGTTCCTGAGCCTTTAAATGGTCCCTCAGTCTGGTTCCGTAGAATTCACAATCATGGGGAAGACTGCTGACCTGACAGTTGTGCAGGAAACCAGCACTGACACCCTCCACAAGGAGGGAAATCCTCAAAACACTGCAAAAGAAGTTGGATGTTCTCAAAGTGCTGTATCAAAGCACATTAATAGCAAAGGGAAAAGTGTGGAAGAAAAAGTTGCACATGCAGCAGGGATGACCGCAGCCTGGTGAGGATTGTCAGGAAAAGGCCATTTCAAAGTGTGGGGGTTACTGTGCTTGATTGGCCAGCAAACTTGCCTGACCTGAACCCCACAGAGAATCTATGGGGCATTGCCAAGAGAAAGATGAGAGACATGAGACCGAGCAATGCAGAAGAGCTGAAGGCCGCTATTGAAGCATCCTGGTCTTCCACCTCAGGAGTGCCACAGACTGATAGCATCCATGCCACGCCGCACTGAGGCAGTAATTCATGCAAAAGGGGCCCAAACCAAGTACTGAGTACATATGCATGATTATATTTTTCAGAGGGCCGACATTTCTGTATTTAAAATCCTTTTTTTATTGATTTCATGTTATATTCTAATTTTCTGAGATTTTGAATTTGGGGTTTTCATAAGCTGTAAGCCATAATCATCAAAATCAGAACAAATAAAGGCTTAAAATATCTCGCTTTGCATGTAAAGACTCTATATAATATATCAGTTTCACCTTTTAAGTTGAATTACTGAAATAATTTAACTTTTGCACGATATTCTATTTTTTCGAGTTTCACCTGCATGTTGTTGCATTCTTTTCTCTGTCCTCACAGACGCAGTGCATTAGGCTTGTTTGGGAGCCAGGGGCTTCTTTTATAGTGAATAATGGCTTTGTGCACAGGGAAAGAATCCAAGTCCTGCCAATAAAGTGGCGGAGGTATATCACAGCCCTCATTAAGCTGAGCTATTATGAACCTGCTGGCGCACAGTGCCCCCAGACAGGATGAAAAACTGTCTCTCCGGACCGGAATTCCTCTGGCCTGAGCGAACAGTGCAGCTTTTTTCCCTCTCCTCCCTTAAAATCACTTCGGCAGCCCCATTAAAACGGTTGTGTATCCGTGCCGTGACATTTAGTTTCAAGCCATCAGCTCCAGGTTTCTGTAAATTTCTCCTATTTAGAAAAAGCAAACGTGAGGTTTCCCTGCAATTGGCTCCATACTGAATATTATGTATAATAATATATCACCTAATTACCCCTCGACCTAATTTCCCTTTGGAGATAAATTAAGTTATCTATCTATCTATCTATCTATCTATCTATCTATCTATCTATCTATCTATCTATCTATCTATCTATCTATCTTTCTATCTATCGTTCTCCCATTTTAATGGAGGCGCAATATTTTCCAAACACAAATAGAGAAAACATCTCAGACAATGGATCGCTATTCACTTTTCATAACCGCTGACAGCATGATATGTAGCATGAACTTGAAAAAGTGAAAAGTGTAGAATACGATTGTATTGACTTTGCAGGTTTTTGCAGTGGAATGCACATTTTGTGAACTTTGCAAATCAAAGTTTAAAAGGTGACATACAGTACCACTAAACTGGGCTGATGAAAACAAAAATGCTCTGCTCACCATTATGGAGAAACATTAGTTTTTTTTTCTTCACACAAAGCAGATGGACCCATGTGTCTAAATTTAGCCGCCTCAATGCGCCAAATGTCTCGTTTTCAAAACTAGAAATATACAATGATATACTGTTTATGATACACGCGGCCCTGTTGTTATGACAACAACATTTCACCCTTTAATAGATAGAAAAAGAGCAAAAGCATCTCCATCATTAGTCTCACAGAGCTCATTATGATCCGCAAAGTAACGATCAACCGGATTTTACTGCATGACCATATTCCTGCCCGGCTAATGCTCTGACACAACGCTGCATCCAGTATCTGGGCTCACCCTCGCTCACTGGGACTCACATGAACATAAACCTGTCATTAACCTTTTGTTTTGTTTTTTGCTTTTAGGACTTTGTAACTATTTGTCGTTCTCACACCACTCTTTTTATGGGAGGGCGGTCAAAAACTTTATTTGTGAATCCGGAGCATATAAAATCAACAGGCGCTGCCACAATCGTACACTAAATACGCAAAAATGACATAAAAAAAAAATGTAGAATCCAAGTCCTGCTAAGAAAAAGTGGTGGAGGTATATCATAGCCCTAATTAAGCAGAGCTATGATTACATTACAGCTAAATGTTTTCCAGGATAGTTGGATATACAGTTCAGTTTGCTCATTAACATACTGACATAACAAAACATTGTAAATGTGTTTCTCTTAGGTATAAAAAGTGTATTTGTTCTGTGTATTTGTGTTACACAGTATAACAAAGCACCGAGGAAGAGGAAAAACATTTTTCAGCAGAAGCATGCGTGACCTGCATGGACTGTGCTCTGCTACGTGGTGCGTGCTAAGATAACTACAGCTGCATACTAAGAAAAACTAGTCTGGACTTGTTGGCCTTATTCTAAAAGAAATGTGTGTACTGTGTCAGCTGTGAGTCATTCAACCTTTTTTTTTTTTTTTTTTTTTTTTTTTTTTTTTTAATATTTGAAGCTGAGTACTCACAAGATCAGTTAGTGAGAATAAATTATTTGGCTCTCACATCTGCTCTCGACGATCCCATCCGAGCAAGTGGTTGCGTATTTTTCACTCGGCTCTAAATAAATGCTGAACACAAAACTCTCCGGTAATCAATATTTCAGGACATCTGCAGTGCTCTCTGGATGTCACATTAATATAAATGCTATTGTTGCATAATTTTGTTTTGAAGAAATTACCATGTCCACGAGTTGCACCTCGGTGTTCAGAAAGAAGATTCAAGGCCTGGGTTCCTGGAAGGTCACAGCGGTTCAAACTGAAAGAAAACTTTGCATCTCTCTGGGCTCTCTTGCTGAGATCTTGCACAGGGCTTTTCTTCATTTTGACCTTGTTACATTGCCCTTTCAAAGTGTAACAGACAGACTATGGCTTTCCTTCTCAGGTGTATTTGCTTTGTAAGGCCTCAAGGGCTTCACAGTCCAGCGGCAGCTAATCGCTGACTTGACTGACTGCAGTCTCTCCTCTCCTCAGCGTTTATTCTCTACATTACCACGTTCTGACAGGCACCGCTGTCTTGTCCGACCCCCGAGGAGAGAATATTTGCTTTCATGCTGAAAATGGAGAAATGAAAACTTTGTTCATGCGATGATTCTTCTGCGCCACTTTTAGCCATAACGGTTAAATTTGCCATTGACCCTGCGTTTTACAGCATAAAGTTTATTAAAACTGTGACACCAGAGCAAAGTCAAATATTTATAAATCACACACAGAGACACAAGTCCACAGCCATGCTAGCAGCTCTGTGAGGCTGCACATTGTGGTCCTTTGAGCTAAATGCTAACATCAGCATGCTAACAATGACTATTCTTTGGCAGATATAATGTTAATCATGTTCACCGTGTTAGCATGCAGCCTTCCCCACCTACCTGCTCATCTGCTCCTATTTTCCCCTATTAGTCTTTCAGTATATGTGTCTGATAACCAGCCATGACAGCGTTGACTGGTTATGTTTTTACCTCTGTGTTTGTGGGTGTCATCGTGGCGAAATGTGTCTCTAAGCACACTGTAGCGAGATCAGCCACAGTGATGCTGATCTGCTCACAGATAAACATAAAAAAAAACACGTCTATGTCGATTTAACACTGGGACGCCTCTGATGTTAAGAGAACCCTCTGCCCCGTTTTTCTCTCAGTCTCAACATCAAAAAGCAGCTTTATGGTTTCTCAGGTATAAACATATTTTCAGTGGTGATATAATTACTTGGAATCATGTTGCAATTTCCTCCATCTGCTCAAAACCTGCCGAGCAGGGTCCTGGGGTTGCTGGGATTTATTTATGGTACCTGCAGTCCACCAGGTAACCAGCAGGCTTTTCATTAAAAGTAACCCTCTTAATTAGTGAGAAATAAAAAATCAAAATACATACAATACATCAAGTCATACTCTACATGTCTCTATGGGATATTTTGGTCTAAATAACATGTCTAACTTTCAAGGCTATGCAATGAGGCTATATTCTACCACTATAATGGACTTGCATTCACTTGAAGTACTGAAAACTCTCAATGCTACTAACACATAAGTGTGACACTGAACATGATTGAAAAGCTAGCAAGTGATTATCCTGATACTTGGAATCACAGGTTCTATAGCAGAAGTAGAGCAAAATTTTAAGTCATAAAATGGCCAAAAACAGAGAAAAAAAAACATATATAGACAGACAAATTGGTCCTACATACTGTACAACCTACAATCACATTGAGGTGGGACATCATGACATGACTTGAACGGGGCTCTCTTGTCCCAAGCTTCTTTGTTTAAACCACACTGCCTTGGCTCTTCTCTGTTTTTTTCATTTTTGGCGACAAGAACACATTCAGTGGCTCAAATACATAGTATTAGTAGAAGCTGTATTACTGCCCATGTTGTTAAATGATGGTGTGTTCACTAAGAGAGCAATCTTTACAAAACTGAAGATATGTTCATTTCAAATATCAATACTAGATTATTAGAAGTCACAACTTGTCAAATAACCTGGAAAGTACTGGTACGTAGAGCGAGCTTATGATAGTGTGTCATCTCTTGCAAAAAGGGAAAACTACACGGTGCAGGTCACTTTCTCCCGTAGTCATCGACATCTCCAGGTAGTTTCAGCACACATAGCTTAGTTCAATTCAAAGAAAGTCGTTGTTGATTAAATTCATGCACCCCAAATGTATCAAATCATGTCAGATTCTGTTTGTTGCCATTGGTTTTGGGAGTGGATCAACTGAGCCTACACCATGGACTGATTAATAAAAAATCAAATACATTCCAACCCTCAGTAAGATCAGAGGAGCAGGGGCTAACAGTCCAGAAAATGTGAGTCATACCTATGTAATATCGTTTGGATGCTTGTTTTGTTCTGTGTCGTGTAGTGGGTAGAAAAATCTGTAGATCTTTTCATCCCACGATGCAGTTTCTCCAGGTACGGCTGCTAAACACTGGGACAACTGTGATTCCGCACTGCAAGTTACCTGGCAAAAACAATATCCAACGTTTGAAAATTAACTATGAGATATCTCATCATCTAAATTTACACATGAGACTCAGCAGAGATCCCTCTTGATAACGAAATGTGTGCTTCAGTTTAAGGCTACCTCACCAGCAGCTGCTTTTTCACGTCAGGGTGGATTTGCTTTCTTCTAACACAGTCGGGGTTTGAAATAAGTTGAGTTGAACAAGTTCAGTTCACATCAGACACGTTCGGTGACGTCAAGAGAGCTCAGTCAGCTAATGAATTTTTTTAATCAATCAATCAATTAGTGTTGTGGCTGATGACATCTCTGATCACAATTACCCTGTCGAAAGGCTGTTAATTGCATTTTCAAAGCAGACGAGCAAAAACAAAGTTGTGTCCTGGTGCTAATGAGAATGTGAGAATACACGACCTAAAATACAGGATTCCATTGTTCCTTAATGAATAAGGCTGAAGGATCTGCACATGTAATATAAGGGAAACCACACTGCTATGTATAGTGAGCTGCTGCTGCTGTAACGGTGAATCAACCTTGAGTTGTCTTTCGGTTTTGTGTTTTCCTAACAGTCCACAATGGAATTCCTTCCAAAAAAAAAACCGTGCATTTCCAATTGCATGGTTCCACACCTCAGAAACACCGCCCACGTCTCTAAGTTGTTAAATTAATCAAACTGGTCTGGTGCTCTGCTTATCGACGCAAATTCCCACCAGCTGGACGATCAATTGACCATTCAGGGCTTCCTAGGAGGGATAAAGAATGGGGAGGTCACCTTTCTACAAGGGGTCTAACGATCCATCGATCTGGGTCGGTATAACGATTTCAATTATTAACGATCCAATATCATGGAAGCAAAGTGCAAATACTGATTTATATCATATCATCTCACCTTTTCAAAGCATTTCCTTCATGCAGTTGTTATGGAGATAACGTGAGAGAGAAGAAAAAAAAATCGCAGATCATCTTTATTGATCTGTCACTCGATATTTTTCAGCGCTGATCTACAAGAAGATTGAGCCAAAATGGTTTCACTAATTGTAAAGGGAACCACGGGGGACTCATCAGGTGAGTAAAGTAAATTAAAGCTCGCCCTGAGACAATAATAGTGAAGAACACATTGAACTGCTGGACGAACACTGGTGTCTTAGATTACTGATCAATAATCTGAGAAGATTATCACCATTGCCCAATCAATTCAAATCACTTTCCAAGACGGAAAACACCTTCATATCCGCATTGGCAACATAATCATGACAACATCGTGTTTGTTACAGTACGATGCAAACAGAATACGTTAAGTTTGACAGCACAAATACGGGCCAGCATCTTGTTACATCTGCACGTAACCTACGCAACTGATTTGGCTGAAAACTATGTCTGCATTCTAATCAATCACGTCAAGACGAGAGGTAAATAGGCTGCAGAGGAAGCATCCACTTTACGTGACAGGGAGTCCACGGAACACATTCCCCCGGTGCATGCATGCAATTTCCGTTGATATTATTTTGAAGGATGTAATCAGCTGACTCGCAGATGGGCCGCGTTCGTCTGATGGTCAGTAAAGAACAATCAGAATTCATTTAACCTCAAATCCAAACATTCAGTGCACCGTCTGTGAGATGAATTCACTTTTAAACCCCATGATGAGTCACCGAGTCATAGTTTCTATAATATTGCCACAGTCCACGAACAAACTCGTTCACCGTCTCTGAGCGACGTTAAACAGTAGCTCGTGGACCATGTTTTTTAAAAAAAGATCCTGCTTTGTGGGTGTGGTTGTTTTAAAGCCAAACACTGAGCTTCCTCTGCTACCCTCTGACAATAGAGCAAGTATGTGCGATGAGGATTATTTGTATCATCCAGCCTAGAGATGAACTCCATCTGTGTTGAAAGGACGTCTCCCCAAAGTAAACGCTCCTTCCGAACAAATTACTGAAGAAGGAAAATAAACCCAACACCTCTGATGCTGTCAGTTTATTGTTTTCATGCGATGCACACGGGATAATCGTTTGGAAACGCAGCTGCAGTCTAGCGGTAAGTTTGCCGTGTTGTCTCTGCAGCGTTCATTTTATTCTCTCTCTCCCTTCAGATGCATGTAGTTGCAGCTGCGCAACTCGCCGTTTCCGCTTTTGACTCTGACGATCGAAAACTGACACAAAATCGTGACACCAACAAAAATGACATGTATGAATTTCATACGTGAACTTTAAAAAAAAAAAAAGGTTCAAGAATTTAAGTTGTAATTCTGCTAAAAGTAAGATCTTTCATGCACATTTGGCAGATGCTTTTAACCAAAGCAACTTACAGTAATTCATTCAAACATTTATACAATGATGGTGGTGGACATGCAAACCAGGTTAATCGAACCAGCAAACTTCCTATAACAAGACGCTGGCTCTACCCCTGAGCCACAGCCGCACATTAGCATCCTGGTTTTGATACATACATTCGGGATAAAGAGACCTGGTTATACAAATCCTTGTATACATGATGAAAATAGTATCTAGGTTTCTGAAACCAGGATATGATTTTTACACTGAGCACACTGAACTGCTCTCCAGATACTTTAGAAACCTGAGTATTACCAGGATGCTCGTGTGCATGTAAACGTACCAGATGTTTAACGAAGATATGGTGATTGCAATTTCTCATGTATAAGAGCAACATTAACGGTAACAGTTGCACTGCTTAAAGCTCTCGTAGGTGACTTATTTCACAACTCTGGTGTTTGTTGTCTCGAAAGTTTGATATTAGGTGTGAAAGACTTCCAGGAAAACTTTCCGTTATTAGACTCTCCTCTTGTCAAGAAATTGAAGATCACAGTTCACCCACTCAACTTATCCAGTCTCATTTACTTCCACACTCCTCTGCCTGTCTGTGCGGTTATAAAGGCATCTCGGTCTGTGTGGGTCAAAAACAAAAAACCCCACGGGAACAAAGTAATCACAGCCAGGGAATGTTTTGTGCACGTTGTCAGTGTTATCTATATGCAGTAACAGATGGATATATAGAACCAGGCACATACTGTTAATCAACTGCTCTGCTCTGTGTGCAGGTTGCACCCATGTGGTCCATTAAGGTCCACTTTGACTTATCCATTTTTTTTATTTTTAAGTATATGTATATTTTTTGATCTCTTATTCTTCTCCAGCTTTCTTCAAATACGTCTTCGAGTTCAGAGATATCCAGAGAACACACAAACTTGTGGGTCCTTTTCTATAATTTGTGATCAGCAGAGCGTGCCAAAGAAGGTGTCTAATGGGGGCTAAGACCTGGGCACCCATCCACTTCATAAATTGCTTTACAACAAGAGGTGATCTGGAGGAGTCACCTCCAATGATTACTACTGTCTTGTGAAATCCAAATGTAAACCACTCGAACACGATGATGGCCCCTGGAAAATATCACTCTCTACGTCCTCAACTGCATTCAGTTCAGTCTAATGTACAGTACTGTATTATCAACTATGTGACATTAAGCGTGACAAAATTAGATGAGCATGAACATTTTCTGATATGAAACCAGGAAATAAAATAGTTTTTGATCCTGCATCACTGATGTTAAGGTTAGATTAGGTTTAGGTATGGAAACAACCTGATTAGTGTTACGGTTGTGTAAAGATGGCTACCGAAACCTGATATCAAACAGACCCTGGGGCTGACTGATTAAATACCAAAGTACTGAAACGCTCTGGTGTTAGTGGTTCTTTTGTCGGATTTTTGAATGTTTTGTTGTATTTATCATCACGCTGGTGCAGCCTCTCCAGCAGAGCAGAGAGGCAGTGGTAGAGACAGTAAAGTCAACAATGTGAAGGTAATTATAAGTTCAGTCAAATAATAATAACACATACAATTGTTAAAATACGGTGACGAAACTCATGTGTCTGACATGTCATTCAAACATTCATCCACTTCACATAAACCTCTACAGAGTTTGTGGCTCTGTGATAAAAAAAAGGTACTTCTTTCTTTCATAAAATGCTCTGCCCCTCGAGGGGCCTTGTCACTCGAACACAAACAGTGGTTTTGGGGGGCATTTGCATTTCAAAGACCAGCAATAACCTTCGCTGCGTGATGAGATATGAATGTAGTGAAGACTCAGGACTCTGATAAGCCGACCTGCGTTTGTAATCTCAGACAGGTTTATACTACTGTTGACTTTAAAGTAGCTAGACTTTTATACGTGTAAACAGTTGTCCGCAGGGAGAGACATTTGAGGTCCTGCATACTGCTTTAACACTGAACTGTACCCTAAAAAAGCTTTGACAATCAGCACTGGGCATCATTAGAGGACAAAATATTTTGCTAAGGGATGAATGACGTTCATTCATTTATTTTACACAAACTAAAACAAAGCAGAAGCACCAGGTCATACCGTTTGGTGCTCGTGCATACCCACAGATCACACGGCGCTCTTTGGCTACATTTACACAGCATGTGCGATGCATGACATATACATTTGGCAGGATGTCTTCCCCACTGCATTTCTCGGGTTGATGCAGGAGCGGCGTGCGGTTCTGCGGGCTCAATTTCTACAGACTTGCCGGCTATGATGAAAAAAAAAGGAAGTGAGGAGTTGTGAACGCCCTGAGGGTGCTTGTGAGACTAAGCGACATTATTCTTTTCCTTTTCCCTTCCTTTTTTTCTTGCCTTTTGTAGTTGCATGATCAATGTGAGCAAATGTCTTATCTTGGACCACGCTGTGTTATCATGCGAGTAAAAAAAAAAAAAAAAATGGAAAGGAAAAAAGCTGCGGGTGGAGAAAAAACATGAAACATCACATGAAAATTGTGATTCTGAATCACAGAATACCAAGAATCTGTGTTTGTGTGCTGCCACACTCCACGAAAATAACAATTAACGCAGCACTTGTTGTTTTTGCTCCAGTTGAGGTACAAAATCTTGATAACAAATCTTTGTGCTCATAAAAGTATTTTTTTAATGACATTTTGAGTACAAAATTGTAAAACGTGATTGAGCAGTCTTCCTTTATCAAGTTAATCCATCCACCTGGCAGGTGTGGCACGTGCTAAACAGCATGAATATCTCACAGGTTGTTTTTTTTCCTCTATTCCACTATATGTGACTAAGAGCAAATGTGTCACGTAGCATCTGCAGCACACGCAATCAACTGTACCACTGCAGCGCTCGCTCGTTGAGTAATGAATATTGATCAAGAAGTCTATCAACAACCGGAGACATACAGTGATAATGTTTTGTTGGGGGGCAGCAAAAAAAACCCTACAGCTGGCAGTGTACATCTTAGCACAACCTCAACAATCACCTTCCACTCATTTGTTTGTTTTCTGTAAATATCTTATTGTTTTCTGTTTATTTCCAATGTAACTTTATGCATATTTGTCCGATTCTTTTTCCTGTAATTTTTGCATCTTGGGCTGTTGCAACAAGCGAATGTCCCCGTTGTGGGATAAATACAGCCTTTCTTATCTAATCTTATCTAATCTAATGTGTCAATGTTTGAAATATGATTTAAATATGATTCTCACTCATAGGCATACTTTAATCCACTTCTGAATCAGACTGTATTTACCTGCTTTACCTGGTGTGCCCCATGTACCCAAAAAAAAACCTGAAATGATCATCATGACATTTTAAAGAATCTACCCCACACCTATATATAGTGTGTCATTTGACTGGTTCCACCCATGCGAGTGAGATACAAATGAAAGATTTCCCAATTTCAGAGTCAAGCTACACGTTATACATATTCCTTTAATGCACATAATATGACACCATCAGCAAGCGAGCCACAGTGTGAAGATTACAATTACCTTTTTTTTTACACAATTCACACCAGCGATTCATCACAGTGCGTCTGGGTCTCATAGGGTTAGGGTTAGGATGGGATGTGTGTGTGTGCTGGGATGACGAACGAGAGTGGAACTCAGTCAGTGCAATCCTTGTATGTGATTTTGCCACACAACTTTTAAAAATGGGCGAAGTTCCACAAATGAATTTTCTAAGCGCCGGATGACCGACTGTGGAGGAGCCGTGAATCTCAGTCTGCCTCACAGATCGTGCGTAAGGTCAGGTGCCTTTACTATACGTCACACAGACAACGAATGATAATGTAGATATATGGTGCAAACTATGGGTCGTTAATTTAACCTAATATGTCCATAGATCATGCGTGAATTACTTCAATTACTATTGAGTCAAGTATGTACTGTCGTTCATTTTCTACAAAGTCATTTTCTTATTCAAAAGCTGCCAGATGTTTGAAGTTTGGGATATGGGCAGTGATTTGTGTGATAATGATACAACCTTCAGCTTCCTGAATTTGAAACCTTGAAGCCAGAAAAATAATGAGAATGGAATCTTTTTTTTTTTACTCATAATCATTTTCTCCAGCAAAAAGGTAGTACAGGGCGACACATTAAATGTAATTATGGCCTCTTTCCTGTCGGGCTGGAAGTTTCCCCCCGCCGCAGCCCGACGTCAAATAAATTCCGTGCAGCTAATGGAGGCCCTGTTGTTTAATAAAATGAAAGCTTAAAAAGGTATTTTTTTATGAGGAGGTTTTCTTTCATCATCATTGAGGAGCAAAAAGGGCCCATTATTATCACAGGATTATTTGTTGCCGTCATTCCCCAGCATCGCCTACTTAAGGCGGGAGCTGTAAAGAAGAGCTATGGTCCCTAACGGGGGAGATATACAGCGAGCAGGGCCTCACATGACAAATGAGGAGCCTGGCCCACGCTTATTTATGGCTACTTAAAGCTGTCAGCTGGAGATGATAAAGGGTGACCGCTTGATTACAAAGTGCTAGATCGGTCTAGTCCCCGTGACCCGCGACAGGAACAGATGAGCAAGGGAAAGGTAGCGATAGTGTCTGTGAAACTGTCTCTTTCCTGACAGGTTCTACAGTTTGGGGTTGTTTTTTTTAGCCAGGTGAGAAACAGATGAGTGAAGAGGATACGGATGTCAGGGGTTGTCGTGAGAAGGTACGCCTGTGTCAGCTCTATTTTATTTTTTATTTTTTTAACTGACCTACATTTATCATGATTGACATGAGGAGACGTGCTGAACTGAGTGCCATACTTCTAAAAGTCAGTGTCAAGCTAAATGATTCTACGGTTCAAAAACACATGAAAAACCATACTGCAAGATGAAAGGGAAGACGGCGGAGCACAATAAGGAGAGTGACGGCCGCTCTCCCGGGTGATAGGTGGAGAAATTGATTCGCAAAAAAAAAAATCAATTTGCAATCCCCCTCATTACTATATTGTGACCTTTACTCGGACATTTTCAGATGTGGGCTCTAAAGCACATGATTGGTGGGGATGGAGCGGTGCAGGTACCCCAATTATTTTCCATTTTGTCTTTTTTTTATTAAAATCAATCACACATTCATTCAGGGATTCATTCAACATTGGATCAAATGAGATAAATGCACAACTAGTGAATGCTTTGTCGCATGTTTTTACACACAGAAGATTCAATTTGACAGATCAGTTAAAAAAAAATAATAATGTTTTATGCAAAAATTAATGCAGTGCACTTTGCTGCAACCACGGCTACAGCAAAAGAAGCGCTGTGAGGAGTTCAACTTACGGCCTCGGAGTTTCAGTTGGCTTATCTGCCATCTTCTGTATTAAGTGGGTCTTCTGCTGCAATGCAGTTAAGCAGTAGTTCAAAGACTGATAGGCACTCTCAGCCCTTTTCTTTTTTTTCATCAAAATTGCTGCTGCCGTGCCATCTTGTTAAGTGGATGGTTAAGTACCATGGTGTTGCTGAAGCGTGTTCTGTTGGTTGATGGACCCAGGATTCTCTGAGAGATAGGGAGCCACAGACACCAGATATTACCCACAACAATTTCACCGGTTTGATCACAACTCAAACTGCCATACGAGCGTTCACCCACAGCCATTACACGCACACAAAAAAGATTAAACTCTGCTGTTTCTTTTTTGTTATTGTGGGGAAACCACCCCGATCTTTGAGCGGGGGAGCGCAATATTTCCTGAGAGATGGAACAAGAATCCCATATTTAGCCTTTTCATCCTATCACATAATCAGCTATTCGAATGGTTGAACTTAATCAGTCAAAGTCCACAGCCTCTATCCTTGATGAGTTTGCGATTAATAGATAATGCTCCTTAATAGTTCCAATTAACTTGAAAACGCCCTATAGCATAAAAAAAGGGATTGTCTTGCGGGCAATATACCTGACAAGGAGAACACTGTCTGTTGCATTTGTCTGGTTCAAAAACGTTCACGTGCTTGACCTTCTCTCAAGATGACTGACGAGATGAACGCAGCAAGACTGACGTGCAGAGCGCGGTTAAGCCACAAATACAGATTGCCCTTGGACAACACGCTGTAGATATCAGTGACTATTCATCTGAGTGGATTATCGTAATATCCCTGCTCCTCTGGCTAGTATCAGCCGGCTCATGTTCATGTGTACACTCGCTTGTGCCAGTGGAATCAGCTCACTTGTCAGTCAGCGCTGAAAACTGCAAACATCATGTTGCGTTCGCGTGTGATCGTCCAACAGTCCTATTGCTTTCATTTGTCTTTGCCTCTTAAAACACATAAAACATTGACTGCATATTTTCTTCCCTGTACTGTAAATAGAGCAAACACTTTATTGCCCTGCACAAGCAGTCAGAATGAATGAAATGAAATAAAGGTCTTTATACAAGATGGACGATGGTAAAAAATCTGCTCTGGTCTTTTGTCAAAACTCCCATGACGCGAGATGTGTACACAGAAAAAAGAAATAAATATCAGTTTGGCTCTGCATTATGCTAATTATGTTTGCTGCTGTGGGTCAATGCTGGTGGTCATAAACGCAGTGCAGATGTTGTGTACAACACCAGTGACAGAAGGCAGATGGAGCTCTAAAGTTAACATAAGAGGCCAAGCGCCCTCTCCACGGCTGTAGGAGAGAAAGCCGATGTGATTTTGATGCTGCGTTTTGAGCCTGCTCTCGCTGTAAGACAGATATGAAAGAGACAGGGTCTTGGTCCGTTGTCTCGGGGTTTAATTACACCATAATATGTGACGCAGACATACTTTCAAATGTTCCCCATTGAAAAGAATGAAAGATCTTCTTAAAGGTATAAGCATGTGCGAGGCCATCTTCCCGATTAGCTTCTTGTCTTACAAGATTTTGATTCCCGGTGTCACACAAAACTGGAATTTAACCCAACCATGAGGTTAAAAAATTCATTGTAGATTTTGTCCGTCTGTTTTCTATTCCGCTCTTTCCGTGAGGGTTGCGGGATATTGCCACTTTTTAATCCCCCTGAGGGGTTGCGGGGCTTACTGGGGCCAAATCCAGTTCTACTCATGGGCGAAGGCCAGGGTACACCCTGAATGAGTTGCCAGCTCATTGCAGGACTCTTACTGATGGCAGTGGCTGCCCCACAGGGTGCCAACTGCACATCAGGAGCAGTTCTGGGGTTCTGTATCTTGCTTAAGGATACTTCGGCATGTAGCTCAGTCCCACCCCAGGGGGCCGGGGATTCGAACCAGCTACCTTCCGATCACTGGTCCACCAGCTCTACCCACTGAGCTACAGCCACCTACAGATTTTGTGATAATACAATATAAAAGCAGTTGACCTTATTGCTGGGCGTCACACACCAAAAAACTATAAAAAAAAAAAGAAGAAGCTGCAGTTACTGTTAGCTAGCCCACTAGCCACTATCACAGTGTGTTGCTACTGCTCACTGATTTATCACTGCTACGCCACATCATGTCAGAGTCGACAGACAAGACAGATGGCCAACAGTGTGCCGGTGTCACCAGTCTGCAGGAAATGTTGATCCACAGGTCCTGCAAAAGGGGAAAAATCCCACCAACCTGTTCGCCCATCTTCGCCCCGCCACCTTTCTGCAGATTTTTGCCACGGCAGAGAAAGTGAGTTTCCCTGAAATGGGAATTTTTTATCAGGTCTAGGTTGTGTTGTTAAAGCCAATCGATCGTGGTGTCGGACATATTTTTTTCCCCTCCTGATGAAATGTTAGACACGCGTCAAAGAAGCTTTCAGCGAGACATGGTTAGTGCATCACACGACATCAGTGTTAAGTTTCCAGCCTGTGACTGCCTCACACACAAACTCTCTTCGCCCTGCTCCCTGCAAGTGATTGTGTTTTTGCTGAAATTGTACTTTTGGCAGATGTTGCGGGTTTTGGCTCTTTGTTTATCAGATAATCAGGTTTCTTTTTTTGTTTTGTTTTTTACAATTCTTTGATTATAATAGTTATTTTGTACATTTTAGTACAGTTATGGCTAAACACACACACACACACATACACTCTCTCTCCACCATAAACTCGCATTACAAGCGTTTGGCAAAAAAAAGAGCTTACACTTAATAAAGCTGAAGATGAATTTGATGGGAAGTTATGTTTTGTTGTTCAAAATGTCTATATTAATATCTATAAAAGGGTTAGCGATCTTGGTATCATGAATTCTTTTGGCCATGATAATCATCCAATGACTCTCTATAATAACAATAAGGCTGTCATGATATCAAAGTCAGCTCTAGCCTTGTATTTGAGGTAACCGTGTCATTCGTTGATAACTGGTTTAGCATGTACACGGAGGAATAAGTTGTGAAATGGTCAGACTGAATAATTGTGTTTTTTGTTTTTTTTAACAAACCATCTATCATCTAATTACATTATAAGAGCTGGATTCTAACGGAAGTTCGTGCTGATAAAAACGCAGCCGATAATAATCTAGAGTGGTTAATACAGATTTGCCATGTGTAGCAATACCGCACGTCAGAGTTGGTTTGAAGACTTCTGCATTTGCTGGATGCAGTTGGGTCACGATCAAAGAGTGACAGTCTCGCATTTCTCCCGAGAGCCCTTTTTCATTTATCTCACTGACATAGCCTTGCCGTAGCATCATATAGTGGCTCTCTCATATCCAGCAAAATGAAAAAAAGTCATTCAGCGATTGGAAAGTAGCCTGAAATTCAATAAAGAAAATTACTGAATTAAATCTATATTGAATATAATGTAATTAAACGTGATCTTCCTTATTACAACCTAGTTTTTTTCTTGTGGTGGTCCAGTTGAGTTCATATTTAGTTTCTGCTGGTAAAAGTAAAATGCATGGAACCCTCTCGAGGAAGAAAATAGATTTTTATTTTTTTTACCACAGCATGCTGATAAAAACGCCTTCTGCCACAGAAATATGGAACCGCCCTACTTTGCTTGATAACGACACAATAAAAAAAAAAGAGGGTTGTATGAATGTTGCACTCTTTTACAGGTTTAAACTCTGACGGCAAATGGAGGAAATCTACTGCCATCTTGTGGGACTGAAAGCGGGAAGAAGGCCCAACCTGGTTTCTCAGTGAACAAAGGAGTCTAATCATCTACAGTATGAGTCAAATGATTAACACTATGGGGTACAATCTATCCCAGAAACCGAAGAGAACCTGCTGATATAACTGTTTGGGCCTAATCTAATTCAGGCGTATGAGAAACAGAAAGAACCCCTGCTTGGTGCAGGAACAAACCTTATTTTTAAAAACAGCCAGAGCAGACACTTTTGTACTGCACAAGCTCTTGATACTGTCTGTATTAAGGCATATTCTGTCTGAGCCATGTTATATTTACAGTGCTCACGACACACAGCGTGCGAAGGGAAGCAGGTGAACCAGATTTTTTTATATCGAGTTATTTTTCGCAGCGTGTTCCACTTGTAGAATGTAATTTGTGCAGAAGGCAGCTGCAAAGATTAATAAACTATCGCGACAATCCAGACAGGACCGCGCGGTGAGACTACAAGCTCAATATTGTATCTGTTGTTGAAAACTGTGCCACGTTTGTGTCAATCCTCGGCTCTTTGATATCGCTGTGGTATGGTGTTGATCCCGGGCTGGATGAGGAGCCAAGGCCAACCCTCTTAGGCATGAAAAAAAAAAATGCTTATATGTTTGCAATGGGAAATTGCGTCAAATGCAATTCAGTCTAAGTACAAGCTCTCAGGTATGTTGCAGCTTGCAGCGTGATTGGTCAGCTCTTGAGGACATGATTCAAATATGGCTGTTACGGGGGGAGCATGCAAACAACAGAGTCTGAGGCGTTCAAAGCGCACAGATTATTTGTCAGTGAGGAGAATTAATGAAGCTTGGAGCCTTTGGAGCTGTGAGTAATGAGGATGGAGTTGGGCCACCAGGAAGATGTGATGAGGATTTAGAATGCACGGCAGGGAAGAGCCCTCTCTCAGAGAGACGGAGGCCCTTTTTTTTTTTTGCCAATTGACTTTTAAGTCATATCAGTTTTCTGTCTGATTTATCTCGTACAGAACATCTCTCAAGTTAAATGAGCCAACTTGAATCAGGCGGAGGAAACACAATTCTATTTTTTATTTCTTCTATTTTGTTAATCTATGTCCTGTGTTTATATTCAGCCATTTAACTGTGGTAATGTATAATATTTTGTACGTTAATGATGTGACAGTAATAAGCAGTTTATTCATAGAAGCAGTGTGACCGTTTAAAGCAGCGCTGCAGGTGGCAGACGTTGACTGCAAAAGGCTGACTGACAAGTTGTTAATGATATCATTCAAATGAAGTAAGAGCATAAGTTTAATGCCGCGTATGGTCAGGAATGACAATAGAGCATCTCGGACGGAGTGAGCGTGCGGTAGGGGTGTAGCAGCAAGAGTGTTAGCCCCGAACCGTCATGGTACGAACGTCACAGTTTGGTGCATGCAGTCACGCCAAGAATACGCCATGTCACACAATGGGAGGAGCGTGTGTCAATTTTCAAGAGTATAACTGTTCTGATCAACACTGTAATCATGTAAGTGGAACAAAAACAGAAGAAAAAGAAGATATGATCACACAAGACGAAGAAGACGACACTGTAACTGACTAAACACTACGGCAAAAGTCCAAGTCAGACACCAGAGCTAGAAGACCTTTGAAAATTTGAGAGCGAGTGGTGGGTCGGAGTTAGAGCGGTGTGTCAGTACTGGTCCTTTTGTTGCTTGCGACTGGAGAACACATCGTAATGCTAACGCTTGTTCCACGGACCCAGATGTGTCACTCAACGGAGCGAGGCAACAAAAACAAGAGTTCAACAATTTATCTCCGTTATTTAGATTCAAAACAATCGGACAGGGACAGGATTGAAATAAACCCATTCTATATAAACACATAATTTGAGTGTGATGACTGATGCATTATTCCACAAATATGAATGTGTACCAAGCCAGACCCCCATCAGTGTCCCATTTTCAACTGCATAAGCCTTTCAAATCAAAGCACCATTTGTTTGGCCTTACTCAGTCATAGACACCAGATCACCTCTGATTGTAAGTAATCTCGTCAAAAATAGCTTTTCATTACTGCGCAAAGATGCCTGGGCTGCTCTGGGCCGAAGCCCAGAACTGAAGGAACCAGAATATATTGGTACACGTTTGACCCCGTCGCCTTTCTTAGAAACTGCCCCAGAAATGGGCAATATACCATTCGTATGGCAATACCTATGTTGGGGGAGATGGCGGTACAATAAATGTGAATGTCACAATCACAGCACCTTCATCGCTTTCTGCCGCACATTCTGCCGCGCGTTCACCGTGATTTATAGGCACGAGTGGTCGATCAGCATTCCAGCGGCCACTTGAGAGGCAACTGATGTATCATAGCAATTACAGACCTTTGAGTAGACATGCTCCGTAGCAATGATGTAAAGGTTGACAGTATATAGAGTATAAAGCGTAATGTGGTGTGAGGCAGCTGTGAGAAGATCTGATTATTGGAACAGTGGCTCGAGTTGAAATACAAGCAACTATGTTCTTATCAATATAGAAATCCCACTGATTCTATTCATTATTATCCAGTTTTGAAGCCATGAGCTTTCTTAAAAATCAAACAACAAGAAAGCAAATATCAATGCTTTTCAGATCCCTCAACTCAGTCAGACCACTAAGGGGCAGAGAAATAAAAATTGTCTTAAACTAATTTTTACCGAAAGCTTTACTCATTGGATTACACCGACGTAAATGCAAATGATTTTCTATCTTAAGTAGAGGTATCCAAGCTCTTCTCAGAAATATCAGCTATCAGCTATTGGAGAAGGCCTTTACTCTTAAAGAGCTTCGTTATGCTATACCTATTACAAAAATGAGAACATCCCCCGTCTGGCTGAAATGTACGTTGGTTTCTGGCTGCAAATAGATTACTTACGAATATATATTCTGCAAAAATCTATTAAGAAAGCCTTATTTTCACCCAATCCCCAAAAAGTGATTAAAAATAGCCTGTCAGATATTTCAGCTAGAGGCATGTAAGTCTATTGAATATTAGCATAAAGGTAATGGCCGAGGTTCTGGCCGCTTGCCTGGATCTTTTTATATCGCTCCTTATCCATAAAGTCCAAAGTGCCTTTGTTAAATCCATGCATGCTACAGACAATATGAGAAATCTCCTCCACATTTGTTACACCCTTTATTGATGTTCTTCCGCGATTCAAAATTTAAATTTGTTTCGATAGTAAAAAATTAAGAACTTGTGAAAGGTTGTGTAAAGGTCTTTCTCCTTTATGTTCGATGTTGTCCATTCCATATGTCCATCGATGCTGACATCTTACTATGTTCATACCCTGGTTTCCAAACAAGTTGGGACGCTGTGTAAAACGTCAGTAAAAACCAAAGGCAATCATTCGCAGGTAAAATGTGTTACCGACAAACTGTTCCCCAGCCGAGATAGTAATTTCCTTTATGCAATCTTGTTTCACAAAGTGGTGGACTCGCCCATCCTTTGCTTGTGACACCTGAGCCTTTGGAGGATGCCCCTTTAGTGTCCAATCATGACACCATCACCTGTTATCACTTTTTTATTGGTAACAGGTCCCAACAGATGTGTGTTGATGGTATCAAATTCAGAATAAGCTTTTAAGACAACGCATTTGTCATTGATTGAGATAAGTTTTGTTTTGTTTTCCATTGTGGAACAACAAGAAAATGTATATTATGGAACTGGTACTTCAGATATCGCTTATGGCACATTTGTAAGAAATGTTTGATTTAACTGTATGCATGGAAATGTGTTTTAAAACCTTCAGTGTGTAATTTGTGGTGCTGGGGGTCTCTCAATCAAAACAACAAAAGCAGAGGACACAGTTTAAAGATGTGGTGAAGTACCACTGGAAATTGTTTTTACATTGTAAAATAACCATCGCTGTCAGGAAAATCTATCCGACAGGACTAAAATATTTACAGGCAACTATTAAAGTTTGATTCATGTTACATTTAGTCACATTTGCTCACTTCCTTCCTCACTTTCTGACATATAATCTGAGGTTTTCCTGGCAGTTATAGCGACAGGCGACAATATGAAACATTACTTTGAGTAAAACTTCAGATTTCTCTGGGTTTTAACATCCTTGGAAATATTTGGGATGATGTAAGCACACCACTTGACAACATAAATTAAAAAAATGGTCTGGTTGTTTTAAGACATTTTAAAGTGGAACTGTTCCATATTCCATCTTTGATTTCCTTTTTAAAAACTCTACTGACCTGCTACTTATTGACAAGATTACATCATGGTTGTGGATTATTGTTTAATTCTTATACACCAGACCCAGTCCTGAAAAAAGCTTGTTGGATACGTTATTTCTGATCATTTAAAAGCCACGATTTACTGCGAGTGCGCCGTTTGAAGCCCAATTAAGAATGTCTTCACTCCTTGTTGTAGAATGAGTGACAAGGCTTCAGCTGATGTGCTGTTGAGGTTTCCCTTCAGAAGAGCAAGCCATGCCACAGAAAGGCAGGCTGGCTGTCTAGTTAGCACCTTGGCGGCGGTTCTCTGTGGTTCCCCATGACTGGAATGAAAGCTATGCAGCATGACATTTCATCAATATAAGGAGGGTAGGCTGAGGGGGTTTAATTCCTAATCCTGGTGGTTTATGTGGGCTCAGGCCTACTCAAGAGCCTATTGAGATGCATTAGAGGTACTGCACGTGGAAGGACAAGCATAACAGGACACTGGCACCATTTGGACCTTGGGGTGGCAGATTCTATGAATGTCCTGTCGAGACAGACACGCTCAGAAGCCTGTATTTCCATTTATTATACAATCCATAACTTTCTGTGGTGTGCCATTTAAGGGAAGCAGATTTGGTTGAAGTGTCACGTGTGTTTTGTTCAAAATCAGAATGTTGTCGGAAAAACACTGTACGCACTTTTGAAACATGTTTGTCCCATTAAGTTTAAAAGTTGGTGTAATACTCAACTGGGGGATCAGAATTCTAAAGCCATTTTGGCACCAGGAAACTAAATAGTTGGATGAAAGTTGAGGTGATCAGAATTAAAAAGGGGTTTCTCCTCTGTACGATAGCCATTTTAGGAAATCTCAAACTCCACTTGTCAGGCTCTTCATTAGTCAGCTGTTAGGCTTGGCTGTGCTTTTAAGCAGACTGCTTGTACTGGCATGCTAACGTGGTTATGCTAGGTGTCATGTTAGCCACGGTGACATGCTTTCTCAGGACCACGGACATGTTTATCACACTTAACGGCAATCCAATCAGTAGTTGTTCCTTTGAACCAAAGTGTTGGACCAACAGAACAAACGGCATTGCCTTATTTTAGAGCCACGCTGCTAATGTGGCAAAAAACACAAACAGGTTTCCATGGAGAGAACATAACAGGAATTAAATATAGTCACCTCCCATATGGAAATTGGAGCAGCAACTGCAAAAACAAAGTGTGTTAAAGTCAGCTGGAGATGTTTATCACCTTCTATAGTGACATCTGTTTACTATTGTGTCACTATTGTATTGTCCATTGTAAATGGTGCATATTTTAATATTTTAATGCAATAACACACATACAGCTTGAACTGTTCTGTGTTGACTGTAATGAACATTCTGATACTTGACCTTGACACCACTCAAGCCTTGTTCCTCAGTTGATCTTCTCTTTCCAAAGTCATGACTGCCTCGAAGCAGAAGAGATTACACCACATGAATGCCACAACCTTGATTATGCAACACATTGTAATATAAGAAGAACACGGCAGACGAGGGGGGTTTAGTGTCTTGTTTACAGCTTATGCTCTTCAATAGCGACGGTGGCGTTCAATTGACAACCAAACTGTGAGTTGGTTTCAGCATCGTGCCTTGTTATAGGTCAATAGAGTGCAACTTCCAGGTATGTGGTGCGATTTAATGGCAGTCCCTTCTTCATGCCAAGTTACCTGCTAACCACCACCCAAGGTCACAATTCAGTCACCATAATTCAGTCTGACGTTACAGCTCAAAATCTAATCTATATTTTTTTCTTTTATACGTAGACATTTGCCTGTATTTTCAGCAATCACGAATCCACTTAACGGGAACTGAAAGCACCACTTTCCAAACTGCACTCTCATCCTTTCCCCTCTGACAGTTCAACGTGTACCTTATCTGTAATGTGGCGTCTGTAAGAATCAGATACCACACAAACAAAATTAACTCACCAATCATTTTCTTGTCAGCAGCTGCTCTGTGAAAGATGAGCACGCTGTCATCGGTAATTACTGCGGTGTGAGACAAACTTCGCCACTAACTTGTCATTGGTAGCCCTTCCCTCTCCCTCAGGCTATTCATCCCTCTTTACCTCATCCTGTGCCCCCACCACCACCACCACCCACACCGCTTCCCCCTTAATAATAACCCACCCGCTTTGAGCATCCATCTGACTAAATAGAAGAAGAAGCCTCTCCTTGACAGCCACTGTCAAGGCACGAGCTTGCCAGGCAGCAGAATCAAGCGTGTTTTCCCCAGAGGATTTAATATCCAGTGAAACCCAGCAGGCAGCGGGGTTTATACAACATCTATAAACCAGTCTCAGAGACTCAGTGGGAGTCAGGGCAGAGCAGTAGACAGGTAAACCACTCTTCCTCTCTGTTTGTGTTTGTAGTGTATGACCAAGGGTGCATTCTGACCACGGATCAGCGCCAACTTTTTTTTGTTTTTTTATGATATCCGGGTGGATTACAGTTTATGAAATGATAAGAGGTAGAACAGCATTGAGAATTTTACAGGATGCTCTTGAGAGGAATCCAAGGTCCCTACATGAAGGGAGACCGGATCAAAGAGTTGTTTTCCACTCTTTGTTTGGTTCTGTACTGTAGGCATGGTGATGTATGAAAGATCTTTTTCTGTCTTCAGTCCTTTTATCGCCTTTTATTTTCAGTCAACGATAACACAAATGCCAGTTTGGCATCCAACGCAGTTTTCCTTGTCACTTTGAATATGCACAGATTCATCGTGGTATCTTAACGCTCCTGCAGTCTTTCTCTTTGTTGGGTTGTTCATTGTATTTTTCAGTGGTGTACTTTAAAGAGCGTATACTGACTTATTGAAAGCATCAGATTCTGAGCATTTTTTGCTTCTGAGAATGGAGATCTGAGAGCAGTCGGGCTTTGTGTAACCATCTGAAGTTAATACAGGGTCACAGCTAACTATAGCTTGGGAGTCGAGCATCATCAGTGTTAGTCCTGCGCTCAGTATGACTTGGCCTCTCAGCGACCACAGTCTTAATGTTTGTAAGCCCTCAGATCTAACAGTATGAATAAACTCCCTGTCAGGGAAAAAGTTCACTGATATTTTTTTGGTTTACACAACAAGCAACTGCTAACATCTCTTTATAAGAAATTCATAAAAGGCATCCAATATTAACTTCAGAGAACATATAAACAGATTTCGACAAAGCTTTTTTTCACTGAAGCTTGTGAACTGCGGGAACTGGTTTAATCCACACTTCTCATGTGCAGGAAATGGGCTACCCGCTGTGCATCAGGCAAACAGGATTTAAGAAGCATCAAGCCACAATCAACGTAATAGGCTGACCTTTTGACCTCGTTCCACATATTAGCCTCAAGGGATCGTGTGATTGAAACAATTATATACAGTGAACCTCATTTATGTTTTATGATTAATGCAACCTTTGACACAAGCACAGAATAGATCTCAGTGTACTGTGAGTGCATTATTTAAATATTAAGTAAAGGGTTGTTTGGAAGGTATCTGTCATAGCCGTACATAAAAACTGAAGGTAACACACAAAACTCACTATACATTGTCTTTTAAAGTAGTTTTAAGTCGTTCTACAACCCTGGTGTTGAAAAGACACTATTTAATTAACCTTTGAGACACTGACACAACTACTTAGCATAAGATTAATTCTATTCTCGTGTAAGTACCTGTAGAATTAGGACAGGACTTTGCCGGTGCAGTACTTGTTAACATACAGTATTTATGCTCAGCAGCCTGGAGGTGCTGTGGAAAATATCTTAGCAAGTGGCCCCACTGAAAGGAGCTCTGCAGTCCTTGTTAGAAGGAAGTAAAGTACAGCTCTATTGAAATAAGCATTGTATTATATAGCATATTATAGACCATAAGATTGTCAGTGGTATCATTACTTCAGTACGTTTCCTATACCATGATGGTATCAAAATACCAAATCTGTTAAAAAAATAAAAATAAAAAAAAAAACTGATCTAGAATCAGATTTATAACCCATTGTGGCAAAGAGATTAACATTATGTGTTGGTAGATATTCAGTGAATTTTTTCAGTGCTGTGTGCAAGTTGTAATAGAGAACATTTTAAGAAAATATCCTATTTTGTGTGCATTTAACTTTTACATTACAATGTTCTTTTTGCAAAAATACCGTCTAGCAAGAGGTACGTAAATGCAAAGGAACATTGATGTCTTGTCTGACAGTATCACTGGTACCAATGGTTATGTTCCTATTTCATTTGCAGGTCACCACTTTCACAGTAAACTCACCAAAATGTGGAAAAGAGCAAAGACTGAGGGTTCCGCTCCCAGCAGACGAAGTACAGTACTGCAATCCTTCCCTTCCCTTTAAATGTCTTATTTTATTTTCCGCTGCTTATTCCTGTTTCATTGCCCTGATTAAAATAATAATTAAGTGGTAATAAAGTGGTAAACACAGCAGATTGAGGCAAGCTTTCAGTGGAAGTTTTTGAAATGACCAATTAAACTTTTTCAAGAGATTAACATTAGACTGTGTATCATGGACTGTGCTGTATAATTAATTTGTGTTACATTTCTTCATTAGACTGTAGGAGGAAAGAAGGATTTCCTCATTTTATACTTTCTTTTTTTAACATTTCGGTATTTTCTTACTAGCTTGGGTATAAATTTGAGGAAAGTATGATACAAACTGTAACAGCTTGAAGCCAAAAAGTCAAACTTATATAGGACTACAGTGCAATCAAAACAACACTATAGTGTATAACTGCTGTATTATTTTGCAAAAGAAAAAAAAACACTGAAATTACTTCATGCATGACAATCCATTTCACATGTAAATATGTGAACAAGAAAAGCAAAGATAACATTGACAACATCATTTTATAACAATACTTTGCAGTGCTAATCTGTAATGAAAAGTCTGTGTTAGTCTTCAACATCAGCAAACTAGTTTTATTACTGTTTCATATACAGAAAAACTGTGCGAGTTCATCCATCATCAAAAGTGGTGGAAATGAGCTCCCATTAATCCCGCCAAAACATAACATATTGCAGGAGTCGACAAACAATTTAGAGAGTTAAAAAAAAAAAAAAAGGAAAAAAATCACTCTGTGTTGTATACGCTGACAGATTGTACATCAAGACAGCCGCGCTAAAACACTTTGAAACATGAAGTGTTCTGGTGTATCCGCAGAGTGAGTGATGATCAGGCTTTAACGATACTTCACAGAGAAACTGGAGGAATATTACTTTCCTTTAAAATGGCAAAATGAAAGTCTGTTGCTTTAACATGTATTGTTAACATGCGATTAATTCCTGGCTACTATCTTGTAAATGTTCATTGTTTTTTTGCTAACAAAAGTGCTCCAACAAAACACAATTTTAATGATTGTTGCTATTTAAAGAGTGACCTAAAATGAAAATCTGTCAGTCATTTACTGTTAAAACATTGGTTATTGTATCTTAGGGCGAATGTCTAATGGCCTTAAAACAAGAGTATGATATTTTTAGGCTATATACACAATATTTTAGTGTTGAATGTTGTTTTTTTTATCAAAACATTATCAAAAATACCATCAATAATGTGTGTATTATGACTAAGTGGGTAAAGGCATTTACTGGTAAGAGACTGGTAAGTTTAGAAAATTGAATCACTTGACTGTAATGGAGCCTTTAAAACCTGAAAAGACAACACTTAAACCTCCTGTTGTCTTCAGGTAAAAAATTACCCTAAACTGTGTTTAGCAGACAAAATCCCTTAAATGTTTTTTCAACTTGAAATTTTATGACTTTTCCTAAAGTGATCCCAACATTAGAAAAGGGGAAATATTGCCTTTATTCATATTTCCATGGAAGCTGTGTGGATACAAAGATTGTCTTCGGGTCATTTTTGCAGTTAAAATCACAGTCACAGAGTCAGTTAAAGACCACAAAACACACACACACACACACACATACACACACACAGTGCTGAACCAAAAGCTTCTTGTGCAGGTGCAAGGGTGGTATATTGTTTACCACCTTTGCACTACCTTAAGAAATAATAATAAAAATAATAATCTTCTAAATCTACTTTAGTAAAGAAAACACATGACAGCTACGTTGAAAAAAAATCGGGAGGTGTCTACTGAATGAATGCAGAATGTCTTTCTGCACAGTAAAAATGGGAAAACTCTGATATTCACACAGTTTCTGATGAATGACAGGTTGTTTCTTCATGCAAAACAGACAAAATGAAATTGCTTTATTTTAGACCTTCAGTGAGGGTGGGTCATTTTTGACCCGGACCCCTTGACAAGGGGTGTATACAGAATGTGAAAACAACAGGAGGGTTAAATTCATCAGGACATAAACCTGAATGACAGTGTTTCTCCATGAACTGCAGAAAGTTTGATTCATCAACCTAAAATGTTCACAACTCGTTTATGCTGCCCCTAAGTGGCCAAAAGTCCCTCATGGCAGCTTCACAGAAGCCTTTGGTTCGAACTATTACATTACATTTCAAGCTGCGTCCATAGAAGACAATGCACTGTGAAAAAACATCCACAAGATGTACAGCGTCTCCCCTCTACTTTATCCTTTGTTAAAATTCATGAAAACTGCGCAAGCTGGAGTTCGCCCGGCTGACAGGCACTTCAACAGCCAGCTGACTAAAGGTCCTCTCGCTCAGGCTTCAGCGATAAACTGAGGAAGAGACGAAAACAACCTCGGATTAAGGTTGCCCGTCTGTTGCCCTTTGCTGCGACCCTCTTGGCACTTCAGTTTATTCAGGCCTCCATGAGCTTTCCTATTTCCACATTATGCCTGGCTGGGTCTTCACTTCAGCCTCTCCTCCACCCACTGTTTATTTAAGTCTTTCACTCAATTTCACTTCACTCTCTCGAAGGGTAATATTAATGCCTGGCTCGGATAATCCTCAACATTTCTGCAAATATAAGGAAAACACTTGGTGACATAACATGCAAATAATCACAAACAGCTTCTGTTGGACATGTGCTGTACACACACCACTTGATGACAGCAATTCAGTGTACACTCATGTACATCTAACTGAGGGTATTTTTCTTTTCACACAGATTTCTCCATCGTTCATCAGTACATCCAACGCTTTAACGAGGTGTCTGGCAGCAAGTCAGGTGAAATACAGGAGCTGTTTTTGTTTCTTTTCTGAATAGACAAACATAGAACGTTGTGTGAGTTCTCCATTCACCACTGTATTATCCATTATCGTGAATAATAATTGAATAATACCTCAGGTATTATCGAACATCGTGTCTGCTTGTGACTTGTCCTGTCTTTGCGTCGTTAACCTGAAATGTGTATTTACTGCCTTGTAAAATCGGAAGCCCTCAGTTACACGTCTGACAGGCTGCCGGTTCTCCTATTTTGGTCCTTGTCATAATAATCATTAATCCCCCGGATTAATGTTGTTCCCCGTCGACTCCTGCGTGATCTCTATCTTTGAAAACACCCGAAGGCTGATAAGGAAATGCTCAGCGACTAAGCAGGTAGGCAGAGGATCGCAGAGTGGATTCCAGGCACTGCTGAGGAAATGAATGTGTAGTTTTCATTTTACTTTGTACGCAACGTATTGGAAATGTGTACTACAACTGAAATGATCAGGAGATCGACTGATTGTGGATTGACGGATGAATAATCTGCAACTATCTTGGTAATCGATCAATTGTTTGGACTCATTCTTTTTTGTTTAAACTTGCCAAACAGCATCCTAAATGTGATCATGTGCTTCATGTAATCTTCATTTACTTTTTGACCTTTCAAAAAGGAAAAATAATTAATTGACAATGAAAAATAATCGTCCAGTTCAGCTCTTACTTGTGCATCTATATACACGACCTACTTTTTGGTATTGCATTGAACATAATGATCAACTGTTACGCAATGACGTGTGCACACTGTGAAATTGCTTTGACGCTGACTTTTTGCAGTGAACGGCTGTAGAATAACAAAGAAGGAGCACTCTACAATGTCTGAGTTTTTGTTCTCATCACATCATGTACAACACATATGAGGTAACTTCTGCCTCATAATCTTCATTTAGCTGCATTGAATTTCTCATATGTCGAGATAAAGGGTGTAAAAAATAAGAACGTGTGCTTTAAATGTAAAAGAGCAAAAAGACATCTTACAATGATAGAGGCATGTTCTCTTATTAGAAAATCATCATTGGGAGAAAAGGTGTTGGAGCTCCATCTTCATAATTTACAACATTTTAGAATAAAGCATAAATATCTTAATTGATGTTAATGAGCATTTAGCTGGAACAACTGGCGTAGCGTAGAGTCATTCGTAAGCAATAGGAAAACTCATACATTAAAGGAAACACTGTGTTTGCATGTATGTCACTATTGTTCAATCTTTTTTTAGTGTATTTGGGATCTGTGTGGCTTCTCTAATGGAAAAGTGAGGCAATGTCTCTGCCAACACGCACAAAAAGCACAACAGGGATACGTTTGACATTCCTGACATCTGCTGGTAGAAAAAAAAAAGAAAAAGAAGCCCGTCTACCAAAGGCATCACTCCCTTGAAGCCCACCTTGTTTTGGCTTTCACTTTAAAAGAGGTTGTTAAGTAGTATCCCAAGCCCGTAATTAACAGACACTTTTTATTTTTTCTTATTTTCTTGACTGGCTTTGTTTAGCTGTCACCCGGAGGAGATCTAAGACGTCTGGGGTGATCATCACGCAGTTTGTAGTAGACTTGCCGGAGGGGAAAAGCACCCCAGATTTCCAGTGTAAACCAACCCCAGTAACTACCCAGGAAGGTAGGTTTTGACATATTTATGTTATTGTATAGTCACCTAAAAGAGATGCATAACAAACACTGACTGTAACTGATCAAATAAAACAAAGGCAACTTGACTGTTTTGTTTTGAATTGTGAACTCTTAAAAATCAAGATGAAATGTTTCCGTACACTCTGAAGGGAAATTAGCTGTTTTCAAGGCCACAGTGAATGGAGATCCAAAACCAGAGGTGTCATGGAAACGAACTAAAGGACTGCTTTCGAACAAGGACAAATTTCGGAGTAAATATGATGAATCCACTGGAGAGCATATATTAGAGGTGAGTGACTTCATTATTTCATAAGTAACAAAAAGTAACAAAAATAAGTGCTTTCTGTTTTGTGAACTCAATCTCTGCATCCGATAATTTGACACGCCGCATGTTATTTGGATTTCTAGATTCACAAAGTGACTTCTGCGGAATCGGACACATACAAATGCCATGCTGTGAATGAATTTGGCAAAGCTGTCTGCACGGCAACCTTGGCTGTGAATGATGGTAAGAGTTGTTCTAAACATGACTGAACATTCATGTTGCTTGCCAGGATCGAGGGTTAAGATTATGGCAGTCTGGCCATGTAATTAACATCAACGTTCTTTGAGTGATTTCACTTCAAATAGTAGCACAATAGTTTTATCTGTCTTCAAACCGAAGTAAGGGCGTGAAAGACATTAAATACTTGAACTGTATTTGTTGCTTTTAGCTTCAACAAATCCTTCAGATTTCAGGAAACTGCTGAGGAAAAGGTAAGGAAGAATTAAAGCCCTGATATATTAAAGATATTTCTGCTTATGGGTGATTTTATTCATTAATTCTTGTCCTTTTTTCAACATTTGTCTATACCTTCAGTAAAGTGGAGGAAAACCAGCCGATTCTACCAAATGAGGAAACCGAAAAAAGATTCTGGGATGCAATGTGTAACGCTGACAGGAGAGACTATGAGCGCATCTGCAATGAGTTTGGTGTTAAAGACATGGAGTTTGTTCTCAAGAGACTGGAGGAGAAGAAGAAGGAGAGGGCACAAAATAAGTATAAGGTATGTCGGAACAGCAGTTCTCAACTTAGATCGAATGTGCTGTTTTCCAAAAAAAAAATTTATCCAGTACGTATATTCACATCGTTTTGAATCAGAACTATCGTTAGACAGCTTTCCAAACACGCATGATAAAAAGTGAATTGAGGTTATTTTTTCCATTGTCACGACACATGAGCTTAATATTGTCTGTAACTCCTGTGTGTACTGTGTCAGGACGGTGTGATTCCTAGCGGTCCCTATGATGCAGACGCAACACTGAACCAGAACCTGAAGAGTGCTGATGAGACGAAGGATTTCAGTGTGACGGGCCTGAGGCAGAAGGACACGTGGCTGAATCAGGTGGATGTTGAAGAGTTCAACCTCCTCAACAGAGAGCTGAATCAGGTGGATGAAGAGGGCCAGCTCGTCCTTGCGGAATATAAACGTAGGTTTGAATAAACGTTCAAGAGCATCTGGGACTGAAAGCTGTTGTCCATGTGTGTTTGTCCAGTCTTTGACAACGCTTGTTTATCAAAACAGTTCCTTCAAGGTCCCTTTCATAATGATGACAACCATTTCATAGAGAGATATCTTCCTTCTAGACCTATATTCAATTAAATACAGTTACGTTGTGTCAGTCCCTCTCAGATGAGCTTGTACCCAGAGGACTCAGCAGCATTTCTGGATGCTGTTTAATCAACCTCTACAAATGCAATTACAATTAAAGTAGCTCTTTCTGTGAGGTAGGAACTATATGTGGATGGATATCGTGGATCATTAATGGCACAGTCCTTGCTATTGTGCATTGAGAAACATTGGACTGTTGAAGCTTGGCCCATCCTTCCTTATGAAACAATGTCCTTTTTCAATTGCAATCATGATCCTATCACCCGTTAGTAATTTACCTGGTTTTTTTTTAGCATTTGGCAACTTCCTTGCACCAGTTTTGATCCTATCCCAACTTGTTTGTATTGCTGGCATCAAATGAAGAAACACACATGTAGTTACAAAAATCAATTAAGTCAATGAGGTAAAACATTAAATACATTGTCTTTGTAGTGTTTCCAATTGAGTTTGCTGTATGTCAAAAAGGACCAGTGAATATCTGTATTGTGTTCTTATTTTCATCATCATATTTTGTTGGAATCAGGACTGAAGCTTTGTGACTAAAACTGAATAGACGGCAAGGGCTCACTGACTTCTGACTTCTGTGTGTTGCTTTTTAGTTTCCACTCTGGACTTTGTTGTCAAAATTCAGGAGGTTACTGCTCAAGAAAGAGAGGATGCCCTCTTCGAGTGCGTCCTGACACATCCACTACCCAAGGTCAAATGGATTGGCAAGGGCAACGCCCTGGAGGACGGAGAGAAGTACAGCATAACTGTGTCGGACCACAAGCTGATCCACAGGCTGCTGATCAAGGGCTGTGAGCCGCTGGACAAAGGCATCTATTCAGCTGTGGCTGGCATTTCAACCTGCAGTGCCTGGCTGGTTGTGGAAGGTAACACCTTATAGTGTGACTGACCGATAACGGACCTTTTGACATGAAACAGTAGGGTGAACACAGGTGTTAGCAATGATACTGATTAAGAGTCAAGGTGCTGCTTTTGTGCATGTTGGCCCAACAGAAAGTCTCCTCTACTCTACATTGAACTGAGCCTTAACCAATTGTCATTAATTAAATCTTCTATTTCATGTCGTCAATATGGCTGCCTTGAAAAAGGTCTATTGATTGGTCATTGTAGAGATGCAAGGATCAATTGGGCAGAAGAGACCAGAATCGTCCGGTTTACTGCTCGATCAGCCCTGACCAGCCAGCAGCCAATCAGTGTCAGACATATCAAGTCTTTCACTGCGTTTTGCAGTCTCGCTTCAATTTGCTTTTCTCTTCTCCTCTGCTGCTTGTCTGTGTTTCACAGCAGGAACAGATAAGAGAAAGGGTTGTTATGTGAAATGACAACAATGTGCATTGTTAAAATCGCCTTGATCTGTTGCAAAAAGGAAAAAAAAAGACTTTTGAAAAAAAATCGTAACTGGACAGGAAAATTGCAATCGTTGCATCTCTCTGCTGAAGTGATCCTAATCGCTGTCATAATTACGAGCTATGATTTTTCACAGCTAAATGTGAGTTATGTGTCATGTATATTGTATTTCGTCCTCTAAGCTGACAGGGACCCTGCATCTGCTGGTAAGAAGATAGCTCGTAAAACTACCTTGGCTGGCGGATCAAGGGTCGACCTTGAGAAAGTGGCCAGAGAACAACAAATGAAAAACCGAGAGGAGATTGAGAGGATTTTAGCGTCAGTGAAAGCAAAACACGGGGAAGGACAACTGAGAGACGGGACGACAACAACCACCGGTGGGAGTGATGGCGAAATAAGTGCAATCACTGGATCGGGTAAAAGCAACGGAGCGGGAAAGAACAAGACGAGAGGGAGCGGAGGGAACTCAAAGAGCAGAAACTTAAAAGGAGACGGCTCAGTAACGACTTTAGAAGATGTAGCAGAAGAAGAAGATCTGAAAGTAGAAGGGCCAAAGAAAAAGAAACACAGCAGATCTGGCCAAGCAGATTTTGACAAGGTAACAGGTAAAGTCGATCTATGCCTAATGCATTCTCACCATCAGCAGTGAGTAATTAGTGGTGGTTGTGTTTTTGTCAGTTGTTGTTTTTGAAAGAGGAGAATGGATTCAGTTTTTTTTTTATGACTGGATGTCAACCTGAGAGGTTAAAGCTGAACGATTTCATTCTGACTGATAAACCACAGATACGGACGAAGAAGGATATTCTGAAGAGAATGAGGATGTCACTGGATCTGCCGGTGACTCGAGATGCATAACGAATGGTCGAGGGACAGGATATAAAAAAATTGGTAAGAAAATATAGTCAGCTGAAATCCACACGTATTTTATCTACAGTGTTTTATTCTGGTAATTGTTTGTTGTGTCTTTGCAGATTCCAACGGCAAAATTGTTGATGTGGAAAACGATTTAGCAAATGAAGTGGCTGACCGGGATGGAAATAAAGACTCTGCTGGGTCAGTCAGACGCAATGGGGAAAAAAAGAAGGTGCACTGGAAGCAACATACACCTGGTGAGAGACAACGGATCGACTGCATGGATGTATAGAAGTACATCACAGCTACCTCTCGAGATTAGTCAGACTTGTATCAGACGTGCTGGGTGGTTGTAACCACAACAGAATCTGATGGAGCGTCTGAAACACTGCTAACATAGCTCGGTTTAAAACCTTGATGTGGCACAATGATGTGAAAACAGCTGCCAGAGCGATCACAAAAACCCCATTGTGATTTTTTTTTGACAGATAGTACGATTGCGATATGATTTGAGATCAGTGGGGATGATCGTTTTTGCATCAATGTTTTTATTATCACTGAAAAACTATTAAAATCAGAATGGTGTGACATTTTGATGGTGGCTGTTCAAAACAAACATGTTTTATTACATCAGGAAGCACTATTTGTGGGCCAAGGCATCTCTGCAGCATGACAGTACTTCAATATAATAATGTAAATGATAATAATAACATTTTACCTTTATGAAAATATTGATGTTTCTGCAATATGGACATCGCAACATCGCAGTTTTGACAGTATTTTGATTAACTGTGCAGCGAGATATCTCCTGTCCCTGCTGCTCTGGTCTTTGGATGAAATTCATTCATTTCATCAAATAAAACTGCTATGCTCTCGTGTTCTGAACTTACTGAAGACCCACTGAATACAACCGAGTGTATACCACCTGAAGTCTGCCACTCTAACACGGACCCAAATGAACCAGCAATTGAAGGTGAAGATGAAGCAAGCAATGGTGATGAGGAGGAGGAGGAGGAGGAGGAGGCGGACTCTACGGGCCGGGCCACGCGTTCAAGTTGCTCCGAGCAAAGTCAACAGCAACAGAAAGCAGTCAATGGTAAGAGTCCAGTGCATGGAGGTGTAGTTTGGGTTAATGGACAGAAAAATATCTTTTTGCAACCTGAAGCCATTCAAGTTGTTCCACAGCTTGTTCAAGGAGGTCAAACTTGTATGTTTTCGTTGTATGAAAGGCAGTTTCTGACTAAATGACTCAGTTTTGGTTCAATGAGTCCCATACTGTTTACATCTGCTCACTCCGAGACTGTTTAATGGTATTATATTGGGACAAGTTTAAAATATTGTGTGTTTAAACTTTAATATTTTGATATCAGGTGAAAGCACAGGTCCTAATGAACACGGTGAGTGTGACGAGACCGAAGAAGCAACTGGCTCTGCAGCACACTCGAGGCGTAAAAGACACGGCCCACTGATTGAGGACGTGGTGATTGGTAAGTGAGCATTTTAACTTATTGTGACAGTACCACTTTGAGACTGGAGACTATAATGACAAGATTCTGGAAGAAGAAAACAAAAAGCAAAAGCGCAGATTTGTCAATATTTCAGATTTAAACCCAATGCTGATTCAAATTCAGTAAACACATTGCAATTCCTGCAACTAGCCTCTATTATAATGAATGTTAACTCATGTTTGCTAGTTAAATGCTTTCAGTGTGATGCTGCAGTTGGAGGAACTGTTTGCATCAGTGCTCTACAGATAATAGTGAGCAACGTAATAATATCCTTTGTAATTATAACTGGCGGTGTTGTCACAAGTTTAATAACCGATTGGAAGATATCATCAGCATGGCCTCCCTAGTTATTTCCCAATTATCACAATCACAAACCCTGCATGGTGTTTATCACGTTGCTCATGTTGAGCTGCTTGTTTTGGCGCAGCGGGGAGCCTCTCCAGCAGCGGAGCTACCCTGCAAATCAATTTGTTTAGTTGTCTTTATTTGGTTGATAACCGTGAGTGTTCCTGGCAGATCTGCATTTGGTTAGAGAGTGTCGATTTTATGTTAACAAAACAATACATGTTAAATTAGAAATGTGTGGTTTTTGAAAATACTGTAGCGCAAGAATGAGAGAAGAGAGCAAAACAACCCCATGCAGAGACTGAGATCTGTCTAAAGAAGAAAATAAATAACTGAAAACAAGAATTGGCGCAGCATAAGATGAAGAAGATGTTTAAACATTACACTCTGAATCGTATTTGCTCTTTGGTGCAAGTCAAACTACACATGGTGCCTCCCTGTTCTTTGTTAGATCCCGGGGTTCAGTTCATCTGCGGTCTGTCTGATGTCGACGCGATCATCAATGAGACTGCTGAGTTAACATGTAAGCTCAGCAGCGAAGACTGTGAGGGAGCGTGGTTCAGAGACGGCAAAAAGGTTAGTCGAAAAGGTCAAACTCATCATTTTCTTTGCAGCTGTGTCGGTGTCAAGGATGCAACATTATGGCTGCCAGCTGATCTGAGGTCACTTAAACACCCGTCGTTTGAAAAAGTTTCACACATACACCCCAAAATCTGTCTAAAACATCTTCATTGGTCATGTATGTTCACAATAAATAAATGTAGTCTATAAATCATGTGTTTTGAACACTGTTTCGTTTGAACCAACAGTAGCCTTTTAACAAGGTCCGGCAGATTTCCTGTCTGGGGAGTGAAGTAGTTGGAACCATTATTAAATTAAAACTAATATTTTTAATATCTTGGGGTGGCTGTGGCTCAGGGGTAGAGCCAGCAACTTGTTATCGGTCACTGGTTCGATTCCCCTGGTCTGTATGTCGAAGTGTCCTTGGGCAAGATACTGAACCCCCAAACTGCTTCTGATGTGCTGGCCGGCACCTTGCATAGCAGCCAAGTTGCTTTGAATAAACACATGTTCTAAATGTAAATGTTGATTTATTTCTTTGACTTTGTAAAGCATTTTAAAAACCATCAGCACTTTGTAACTGATTTTATTTCAATAATTGAGGTAATTGCAATTTCTTGTTGTGTATCTGCACCTTTACTTCCGTTTAAAATGATTAACATTAAAAATTAAATTATAATGCATTATGGGTGCAACTAAATGATGTGCTAGTTAGGGGTGTGCCAAAATATCAATACTACGATATATCGCGATATTTCGTCTTGAGGTACGTTATCGATACACTGGTGCCAAATATCGATATTTAAAAATGTTTAAAAAAAAAAAAAAAGAAAAGAAATAAATATTTTTTTTTTTTTTTTTTTTTTTTTTGGCCCACCACCACCACCCCTCTTCGGAGGACAGCTTTATCTTCATTCAAACATAGGTATACAACCAAATAAAATAAAAAAAATGGTTTAAGTAGCTCTGAAACCCACACATATAGATATTTAATGATAGTTGTAGTCAGTGTGTGTGTTAAGAAGAGACACTGTGCAATATACTCTTTGTTTACTTGGCTGTCATTCATGTGAAATTGATTGACAATGTTTTGTAATTCCTGTGAAATGGATTCAGCGCAGTCAATAAATTCTGAATTTCTTCAGTGACACAGATATTGTGATGTATCGTGGATGAAATTTCTTGCAACATGTCGATTATCGCAGAATCGCTGTATCGTGATATTATCGTTATCGAGAGCAAAATATTGTGATGGTATTGTATCGCGAGGTACCTAGTGATACCCAGCCCTACAATTAATTCAATGGTTGTATTGTCGTGTTCACTCACAAGATGTCACCAAAATCACACTGTCCCTTTTAAAATCTTTCAGAAATTGATGTAAGTGTATCGAATCATATCATTGGCTGAATATCGTGATATATATCATAACGTGAGCTGAATATCGTGTATCGTATCGTATCGTGAGATTAGTGTATCGCTACAGCCCTAGTGCTAGTGCACCTGAACAAGGATAAGATTGTTTTCTTAACTGTCAACCATCAGTAAATGGATTCAACCATCAAAAATAACTACTCATGCGCAGTTGTTAGGTCGCTCTGCTTTGCTTTCAGACAAAATGTGAATAACAAATACTCAAATTTGCTGTTGCTCACTTTGTTTCATTTAATCTGTCTGCGCCTTTCCCTATTCAGATATCCCAAGATGACAATTTTGCTATAACTAAAGTTGGTGCAATTCATAAATTAGTCATAACCGGCTGCAAGGAAGAGCACTCTGGGAAATACCGATTTGAGGTGGATGGTCGTAAAACGGAGGCAATGATCAACGTCAGAGGTTTGGACTTTGATGATTTCATGATAACAATGATATTTTAGAAATATTGCAGACATAACTAGACAAATAATATAATTACAGCCACATGTCAGAATCAGATTACAGCTAAATATCCGCCCCCCCATTTTTTTTTTTTAAGATCCCCCAAGAATCCGCCCTGAAGACCTCAGTGATTTCATTGAGCCCGTGACGGTTAAAGTGGGCCAAAACGCCATCTTCAAAGTGCATTTTGTCGGCCATGAACCGATAAAGATTCAGTGGTACAAAGAGGGAGAAGAGCTGCAAGATGGCACCAACACAAGGATCGAGAAATCTGGGAGTCGCAGCCGCTTGCTCCTGAGCAGGTGTCAGAGGAAGGACACGGGAGAGATCAAGATCAAGCTCAAGAACGAACACGGCTTCGTCGAGGCAATATCGCAGCTTATTGTGCTCGGTGGGTGAATGAAGGACGAGGCAGGAATACAAACACAGGAAAATTACCCACATATTCTTTATGTTCTACATAAAACACCAATAAAGAAAGAAAAATCTGATTCAGAGGAAATCCCTAACATCTAATTCATTGCGAAATTCTAAACTTAACTCTAAACATATGCCAAATGATGCAATTTGTGCAGCTAGCTGAGCAGTAGAAGTGTTTTGCTCTTGTAAAAATCTTTATATGAGCAAACTGCAGTGTCCTTAAATGCTTCATAGCTTCTGCACATAACAGTAAAAAATCAGGTGAAGAGGATGCCATATTTCACTGAGCCCCATCTGTGCCTGGACAGATTTAGGTACTTATTTTCCAAACGCAGCTCCCTAACTATCACATGATTGACTTGAAGCAGAATCCCGCTTTGTGATAACTTGTCAGATTAAAGAGGAGTTTTGGAAATACACTTCAGAGCCTGACAGAAGTTAGTTAGTTCAGACTTCTGCTGCATCTGCCGCAGCTGCCGGCACCAAAACTGTCACACTTCTTACCATGATTATCTCGCAGTGGGAGCAATGTGTCCCAAGTATACATATATTATTCGTCGTCTCACGTAGGAAGGGGTTTTCAAACTTTAGATGACACTTTGTTTGATGTTTCAGATAAACCCACTTCACCACTGGGTCCTGCGGAGGTAACGGAGAACTCACCGATGTGTATTGAATTCAAGTGGAGGCCACCGAAGGACGATGGAGGCTCGCCTGTGATCAACTACGTAATGGAGCGACAGCAAGTGGGACGCAACACCTGGAAGAAGTTAGAGGAAGTCCCCGGTGTGCCCAGCTACCGCGACACAAACGTGGAACACGGGCGGAAATATTGTTACCGTATCCGGGCGGTAACTGCAGAAGGCACGAGTGAAGTGATGGAGACTGATGAAATGCAGGCCGGCACGCTGGGTAAGCCAAACTGGTAGTTGTGTGTGTGTGTGTGTGTGTGTGAGAGAGATATCTATCAGGTCTGGTCCACCGACAGTATGATGTCCCAAAGACAGGGACGTGAACATTTCAATCCTCCTACATCTATTTGTAGTGTATTCTTCTAACGTGTTGTCCAGTCATTACCTCTGCCGCCTGATCAAACCTACAATTTTTGTGGGTCCACTCAAGAGGCAATCAACAGACTGGACATGGCACAAGTCAATCACAGGCCTGACACTTGCAGAAAAACACACACCTGTGGCTTATATGAAGCTGAAGTTTCCAACTGCATGTCTTTGACCTGTCCGAGAGACGGATGTGTTGACAACCTCTGTTTTGGAGACGTTGCCTCAAAAGAAGTTCATGTTGAACTGTGACAAAAATTATCCATCTTCTGTTCAGTTAAGAGAGCTGCTCACCATTTCCCCAGTTTGAGTCCCTGTCTGGTGTGCACATATCAGAGGAGCAGCTCATTTATGCCAATTAAGAGTGTGTGCAGCGAGTGAGATAAATACCAAATGAAATATCAGCAAAGTGTGCTTTTCCTGCCTTGTCAGGTCCAAATGTGTCTTGTGAAAAAGAGCCATGTCATTATGAGCAGATTCTCTGTCACTAGTGCCCCCTGCTGTTCTCCATCAACCACTGGACCACTTGCTACTGGTCTACAGTACACGCTCTCTAATAACAAGTCTAAATACTTGTCTTATCAACGTCACAAAACTGAAAAAAACTTTCGATTTGGAATGGTTTTCTAAAGAAACAGGCTGCAAACTCATACGAGAGAAACAAAAATCTTGCATTTTTGATTGTTTTTTGTCACTTAACTAATCAGTTAAAAGTAATTTCAGTAAAAGTAAATGATAAAACAATATTAAGAATAATAAAGTGGGGAGCATTTTCTTCAAAAAGGATCAACACAAAACACTGCACAGGTCTCGTCTAAATCTAAGTTTAAGTCTCTGGTGTCCTAGTGATTTGCTTTATTTGTGTCATTACCAGAGTAGATATATTGTATGATAATAATTCATACTGAACAAAGAGGAGTGTCAGACTACTAAAATTCAGTCTGTCTGTCTCCTGTTTTGTGTCTGCATGCTTCAGCTTTCCCCGGCCCTCCGGCACCTCCGAAGGTGGTCAGCGCCTACGACGACTGCGTCAACATCTCCTGGGACTCACCGAGTAACCGAGGAGGTTCACGCATCCTTGGCTACATCGTGGAGAAACGCAAGAAGGGGAGTAATCTCTGGACCGTTGTCAACGCCTTGGATGAACTCATAAAAGGTGTGCATTTCTATTCGACTGTGGTTCAACCAGACAGCACTGAAGAACACAACAAACTAACGTTGTGTTGTTTCTCTGAAATTCCAGAGAAGAAATATGCAGTGAAAGATGTGGTGGCAGGTATGGAGTATGAATTCAGAGTTACTGCCATAAACCTCTCAGGAGTCGGTGCATTCAGCAGCCCGTCGGAGTTTGTTTTCGCACGAGACCCAAAGAGTAAGTGTTGCAACGGGTGGCCTCCGTTAATAACCAATGCATTGCAGAAATAATATTCATGTGCATGTTCAAATTGTGTAAACTTAGACATGTTAAATGCATATATTTCATAATAACTTTAATAATACCTATTAAATCTAAATATTTGGTAATTTGTGACTTATAATTTTGTGTTCCCAAGAGCCTCCTGGTAAGGTTACGAGCCTGAAGGTGACAGAAACTTCTTACAGCCACATTGTCCTGACTTGGACCAAACCTGAGGACAGACCGGGGATACAGGATGAGGCGAAGGGATATTTTGTTGAGATTCGGCAGGCAGAGTGCATGGAATGGTCCCGCTGCAACACCACCCCCATCATCACGACATCCTACAGTGTGAAAGGCCTCAGGTCCATGGAAACGTACTGGTTGAGAGTGATAGCTATCAATGACGGCGGAGAGAGTGCTCCTGAGGAGCTGCCCAACTACGTCACTGCTATGCCCTCACCTGGTACGTCACCGAGAACAAAGTTCAACTGTCAAAGTTTCTTTAAAATCCTGTGTAGCTCTTATTATTTGTCTTTTATTTAAGTGATAAGGTACTAACTCTTTACAATTAGTTACTCTGGATGAAATGCATATGTTTTGGAAATTATTAGATAGTGGAATAAGCTGTCTAAAGAGGAGTTATACATTGTCTAAAAAACTTTTCATTGTTTCGTTCATTATTCCAGTGAGGCCAAAGTTCACCAACCACAACATGAAGAGTTTCAGGGTGGTGAGGGCAGGAAACTCTGTCAGGATCATAGTCAACTTTGAGGTGAGATTTATGCTTATTATTTACATACTGATGAATCGGGAAAAACTTACTTAAATTACTGAAAAACTGTATCACCAGTGTCTCTTTTCGACAGGCCTCCCCACGGCCAGTTATCGTGTGGCTGAAGGACAACGCGCCGGTGACAAAGCGAGTCACAATCAGTAACTCTGACGGCTCGTCCCAGCTGCTGATCCCCTCCTCTGAGCGCTCTGATTCAGGCATATACTCCATTGTGGTGAAAAATCTTGCAGGACAGGAGACATTCAGTATAGAGGTCCGGGTCACAGGTAAAGCTAGACTTCAGGAAGGTATATTCTCTTTTGCATGTTTTCATGGATCAGCCAGTAAAACTGGTTGTGGTTACAGATGATCCAAAGCCTCCTGGACCAGTAGAACTGGAGGAACACGTGCCCGGCACGGTGACGGTGATCTGGGAGCCTTCTCCTGATGAGAAGCGTGACGACCGCCTCCACTACACAGTGTCCAAACTGGACTCTACCAAGCGCACATGGACCACGGTGGCCGACAGACTCTTCAATAACAAGTTCACCGTTTGCAATATCATGCTAGGGAGGGAATATAACTTCAGGGTCTACGCCAAAAACGACATGGGCATATCTGCACCCTCAGAGTCGCCAACCTGGGGCATGGAGAAGAAGAAAGGTGTGTTCTCTAACGACCCCAAAAGCCAAATAATCAGTCCTTCAGGAAAGATACAACTTTAAAGTTTCTCCTCTCTTATAGAAAAGTTTGCGGTGAGCGTATCGACCGGAAAGGACTGCGATTTGCGATGCGCTCCAACCTTCATCGTGCCTCTTAAACTCCACACTGCACCCAAAGGCTACGAGTGCTACATGAGCTGCGCAGTGAAGGGAAACCCACAACCTCATGTCACGTGGTACCGGAACCACATCAGCCTGAACACAAACACCAACTACTACATCTCCAACACCTGTGGAGTCTGCTCCATGTTGATTCTCCGCGTAGGCCCCAAAGACATGGGAGAGTACACCATCACCGCAGAGAACGCCCTCGGACGGGCCGAGTGCTCCACCGTGCTCAGTGTCAGAGGTGAGAGATGCAAACCCACCTGATTTGAATTCAGATGATCTGTAAAAAACAAAAAAAGGTGTTGCTTAATCATGTCGTCTCTCTCCCATACAGAGTGAAGACACCAAGTAGCAGCACGAGTAGGAGCAGTGTTTATTTGAAAGTTCAGATATCTGATACTTGATGTTTGTGCGCTCCTCCGATGTAACACACCAGTGGCGATAAGAAAAAGACATGTGGAGTTTGTTGGATTGATGATGACATGAAAATAAAATAATTTCTCAAATAAAATAAAAAATGCATTCTTGACTTGAAATTTATTCTTACTGTGTCTTTCCATCCAGTGTTTTAAAGCCACTTACAGTAATTCATACATACATTCATGCTGTTGAAACATGATCAACAGGAAATGGTACAATTTTTAAAAGCCCTGCACACCTACACACGTTTTATTTTAATTGGACCTCGATTTAAGTTGGGTGGGAGGTGTATGATGTCAGCTCATGGGATGGATGGAGTTCAAAGTTCACCTTTTACTATGTCAATGTGCACGATCAGCAACTAAAAACACTCAAGCCCTATGTTTAAAATGGTGAAGTTAATTATTCTAGTGTGTTTTATCACCTTGTTTAGTAGAATATTACACAGGTAGACTACAAACTGTAACAGGAACATGCTCAGGTGTGGGTGGGCTCTGGGTGAAGGGGCAGACGAAGCACAGGTGTGATCAATAACATTAACGATGGCTCCATTCCATTCAGTGTCACAGTCACGTCAACGAGAGAACGCGCACAATACCAGAGCCCTGGTGCGACCTCACCTGAATGGAATGCGGCCATCATCAGTGTTGTGAATTCCACCTGTGCTTCTTCTGCTTTGACAAGTTAAAATGTCCGCCATGAGAAGGGTGTACGGTCTGTGATTGGGAACGAGAGTGGCTGTCTGTGTGAAACTCTGTGACCGACTGCCAATTTGTCCAGGGTGTGTCCGCTGATCAGCCAGCAGTAGAAGTTACAAACTCATACAAGAGAAGATTGATGTATGGATTCATTTTCATCAAGACACAAGTGGAACTGATCCAACAGGGAAAGCAAGAAGTCAAAGGCTTATACAACAGACCCAACCCCCCCATATTTAAATAATCAAAATGCGAAGTGACAAAATAATAAACAGAGAAAAGTTGACAGTAACTATAGCAGAAAGAAAGAAAGACCTTTGTAATAACTATCATTAATAAAGGGTATATTTTTAGTGAAATTAACCGTAAAAAAGGTTCAATATGTAAGAATCTTGGTTGAAAATATTCTTAACTTAAGTACAATTACCAACAATTTTTTAAAGAATTAATAATTTTGACATTATGACTTCAGTCTATTGTCCTGCAAAGCATGTTTAGCATACTAACCAGCAAGCTCAGACGCATCCCAGCCCCAGCTCCTAGTCTGAACTGCTAACTGCACAGCTAACTGAGCTAACTAGCTAAAGGCAGTTAGCAATATGCCCTTATCTGTTTTGGGTATTTTCCTCCTTTAATCAAGAGTTGCAAATTGTGAATTGCCTCACACTTGATTTTTTTTTAAATAATAAAATGTCATTAATTAAGCAATTGTTTGTTGTAAAGCTGCAACCAATTTTATAATATAGATTAACCACACTACCTTATAGTTATAGAGTGATACTGATATATTAAAATTTAAATAATAAGCCCCCTGTAAGGATTAATAAGAGATGTACTCAAAGCAGCAAAGGTCACGAAGATGTTAAAACATGACCTTTAACAGAAGCGCTGCCCTTCAGTCTGTCAGTGTCAGAGTTGATGATGCAGTATTGGTACAGAGGCAGACACACAGTGAGCGTCATCGTTTCATAAGGTCACAGCAAATTAATCTTCGACGGGCAGCCACGCGGTCTCCTGCCAGCTCACGTCTGCGTGCCCGCTGCGGGTCCGCACGCAGCTCCGGGACGTGTAGATCTGCCATTAGATGACAGCAGCGCACATGGCTGGAGAGAAGCAGCCAGTCCCGGCGGTGGCAGCCCCCGGACCCCGCCCCCCTCTCCTCCACAACCACCACAACCACCACCGACCCCCACCGCCCACTTCTCCTCCTTTCCTCTTCCTGAGTGGACGAGCACGCTACCTACGGTCCACGCCTCCCTCCTCCGTCTACCTCTTCATCAAACAAGTCGCTGCTGCAGCCTCTCGGTACTTTGTCGAGCGCTCATTGAAAGCGGCCGGATCCGTGCGTAAAGGAGCCTTCCGAAGCAAAAGTAACACCCGCCGCTCACGCACACCGCACTTTCTATTTCCCTACCCTCCTTGAACACCACCTCTCTGCCCGACCAGAACATTGTGTCCTCTTTTTTTTTCTTGCGGGGAGGATGACTGCCAAGCATCGGAAAGGGAAGAGCAACCACAAGCACGAAGACAACTTTTTCAAAAATGAAGTCGCGGAGTCGGAAGTTCGCGGCGGAGCGAACAACTACGCGCTGCTGCTGGTTCTGTTCCTCCTGATCGTGATCGGCGGCGCCGCCGGCGCGTGGTTCTGCTTCCAGCAGCACCAAACTTTAACCTACTTGACGGACAATCTCATGGGCATGCAGATGAAAATAGTGAAGCTGCAGGCCTCCCACGAAGAAATGCGACAGTCCAACAGCAAGGTAGGTGATTTAATGAGGCGATCGAGCGCAGCGGGAGGAAATCATCTGTGTGTGTGTGTGTGTGTGTGTGTGTCTGCAGCCATCAGCACGCCTCCTCTGACTGCCCGATATCACGATGAATGCGCCACAAACCCCCCTCACACCTTCAACCAAATGAGAAAATAAGAGGGCCTCACCACATGCCCACAGAGCCCACAGCCTGTCAGTCACAAGTAAGGGAAAGTTAAGAGCTGCAGCAGGCCCTCTATCAGATTTCAAGCTGCCAGGAGCTTCCACTGGAGGGACTACAAAACGCTGCTATTTCTAACATCCTCTCAGCTGCCAGCCCGTTTATTCTTGACCTGCTGCTGCTGCTGCTGCTGCACAGGCTGGGATACAGCAAAACCCGTTCAATATCAGAGATCTCAGTGGAAAGAGTTTTTATTTGTGTTCTGGTACCAAGAGGAGAGCAGGCTTGGCAGAGCAAGGGGGGGGGGATGCTGCCAAAATAATAATAAACAAGACAGAAGTGTGCCAGCTGCTAAATTTAGTGTGCGATTTTGATACTGAACACCAGTTCAGAGGTTGTTTACGGCCGTCGGAAAGATTGAAGAGGAGCAGGGAGTGTGGCTGCTGATGTGACTCAGTGTGGGTTAAAGGATGAGTTCACCCAAATGCGAAAAAGTCTGTCAGAACGTGGCCGCCCTTGTGCCGATGGGAGCTCGGATGAAGTTTTGTCTTCCGCAGCACATCTCTGGAGCTTCAGTGTAAGACAGGAGTAAGACAGGACTGCAGAACGGATCCATAAGCCCCGAGATCCCAAATTGATTGGAAAAGACAACATGTAGACACTGGACGCGTGGTGCACGGGCACTACAGCGCCTAAAGTGAAGATTTCGGCGCAAGAAAATAATGTAAATAACATCTTTTCAGATCAGTTTGGCTTCTCAGGCCTTCTGGAAACTTGGATTACATTACATTTTAAAACAAGTCCCCATCTACCTCAGTTGTCCAGGAGAACACTGCAACCCTGTTTTGCTGTGGCGCTCCAGAAACGTTTGGTGGACTACGAAACTTCATCCAGCTTTCCATGAGTAGATGACGACGACACCTTCCTTTTTTGGGTGAACTTATCCTTTAATACTGCCTCAATGTAGGCCTCCATAGGATCACAGCTGATCAAGATATCCCTTTAGTTGTATATCTCGGCATAAATGAACTGTCCCCCTGTGTCACTTCAGGCTCAGGTTGTGGCTGTTGTCGAGCTACGTTCCACTCCACCTGTGAAGTCAGTAGTATTCCAACTATTTCTAAGTTGCTGCAGGCGACCGTAGGAGGAAGAGCAAGTATTTTTTTTAAGGCACTCGGGCAAAGCAAACCCACTCCTTTTCTTTCTTCATGCAACTCCACCTTTTGTTTCAGCCAAGCAAATGTGGCGAACAGCTCTGCCAGCTCAGTCTTGTTGGAGAAATATTTCCTGCACCAGCAGTTTAATTGTTATTCTGTGAGTCACACGTTTTTGTCAGTGCGGTTGCAAAAGTTTGACCGACCCGATGCTTCTTTATGCAAATTCAGTATTCAGTGTTGCTCTCTGCGACTTCCTGCAAGGAAGTAAGCATTTAGAGAACCATCCATACATTATCAGGCCTGCTGTGATTGGTTGCTTGCAATCTCATGTTCCTGTGACCAATTCGAAGGTCGAAGACGGAGAGAGGAGAATATTTTCTTTTCTTGATTTACAAGAATGCATGAAAAGTTAAACTCGAGTCCATGATAATGATTCTGCAGCCCCATGCCTGTATCAGTGGGCTACAGGCTGAGGTCATACTTGAGTAAAAGTAAAGATATCCTGTTACGTAAAAGTGAAATTCACCCATAGGAATAGTACTTGTGTAAAAGTCTTTTAAAGTGAATGTACATAAAGTAAAAAGTAAATTATATTACACACCAATTCTGGGATCTAACAGAATTTCTGTGACTCGGAAACCGTCTTTTTGCAGATAACATCCACAAGCTACGTCGTCTGCAGAGTAATACGTAATAAGTACAGTGTGAGTAACTAAAACAATCAAACAATTTTAGCAAAGTAAAAAACTTAAATATTTGTCTCCAAAATGTAGTGGGTGGAAATAAAGTAGCAGAAAATGGAAATATTCAAGTAAAGTAAAAGTACTTTAAAAATTAAAACTCTAGTAAATGTACTTAGTTACTTTTCATCACCCGGGCTGATCACTGTAAAGGTTTGGATATGTAGAATGTCAATATTGGCCAGCTGTTGAATTCAGAGTAACTGCTAACTGTAGCTGCTGTTACCTAGTTAGATCAGTTAGCTGTGCAGCTAGCGACCCATATTACATAATGTACCTATTTTAGAATTCTGTGTTTGTTTTATGGACTTCAACACCTTTATACTGTAGGAGAAATCTACCTTTTGAGTATACGTGAACATAAAAGCATCTTCAAAGTTAGGTCACATAAAATTCATGTGATAAATGTTCATGGCTTTGGAGTCCTCCACTTCGAAGCTCCAGTTCAATATTCAATGCCAGCTTGACTCAACATCCCTCCTGTATGTCTCGTTGTAGCATCACGTTTCCGAGAGCCTGGAGACCCGCCTGAATACCCTGGAGGAGTCATACGCACTGGCCCAGAAACAGGTGGGCATGGCGTTGGCTACAGCTGAACAGCTCCGGACGTCTGACCTCCCCGCTCAGGTGCTGTCGCTCCACACGGAGATGAAAACGCGCCTGGCAGAGATGCAGCAAGCCACCGTGTCTCTGGAGCAGCTGAGCCAGCTGCAGACCATGCTGAAGGGGAAGAGCGAGGAGTTCGAGGGGGTCAGGGTCCAGGTGGAGAGCCTGGCCACGCTGAGCTCCGAGCTGTCCCACCAGATCGAGGAACTGGCAGGGAGCCTGGGAGAAGCAGAATCCAAGCTGGACGAGAGAGCCGGACACGTCGCCGCGCTGAGTGCCACCTTGGACGGACAGGCCGCCGAGGTGCTCACGCTGAAGCAGCAGCTGGACACCTACCAGGCCCGGCTCGAGGCCAGCACGCTGGAGATGACTGCTGTCAGGTAGGTTGTGGATCTGTGGAGAAAATAGCTCAAATGCTCTGACCCATAACTTTATATTGACTTTGTCAAAGCCCTGTTAGCTGCCATTGTCCGCTCATCCCTGGACCAGTGTGTGTTAGCCTCATATTCACGTTGTAAGATTGCCCTCATCTGTATAAACATATCTATTGTATCGATGACTTTTTTTTTTTTTGTTTGCGCAATACCTTCTTTGTCTCTGACTAAGTCGGCGCTCTTTGAAGCTTATGCAAACATCACAGAAACGAGGTTCACAGGCTGTCGTCGCACATGTCAGAATGGAAGAAAGCAACCGAAATGAAGCCAGGGGAATATTTTACCTTAGTTTATAACAGCAAAAAAAAAAAAACACAATTTGAAACAGTTTTGTGTCACCAAGTGTCTTCTGTCTTGCAGAGAGTTGCTTGAGAGCGAACAGTCCCAGCGGCTCCAGCAGGCCAGCCTGGAGGAGCAGTTCAATACGGTACGTCAGAGTCTGCAGGATTAGAGCTCAGCAGCCCGTAGTCTGACCTCTGGCCTCGGGGCTCAGTTGGAGAACATGCAGAAGCAGGTTAGCCAGGTAACCTACGATCAGACTGAGCCCTAATTGAGATTTGGTGTCACTTCATTCCCCGATCCGGGTTGAACGTGCTTGATTTGCGGAGCTGCATGTGGCGTTTCACGGGCCTGTAACCAGACTACATGTAGGTTTTCCCCTTCACGTGAAATAAGTCACTAAAAAGACCTGCACACAGTTTTAGCAGCAGTTGTGTATCATTAGATTATACTGCAGCTCTTGCCTGACGGGCCTGAACACACACACTGTCAGCGCACTTGGTCCCTTTACTATTTCTGTCCACCGTGTGCCCGCGGGGAATTATAATGAGATTTTCACCCCATTAATTTGACGGAACTAATTGCCTGGCATGGATTCTCTGATAGAGTCGCATCTGCACTCGCATGCATTACACTGTGAGCTCCTTGTGTTGTGTGTTGTTACCTGGACGTCCAGATGGCGGACCTGCCCGGTGTCTGCTCTACAGTGATCTAACCTACAGTGTGCGACTATTTTCTCGATTAGTTATTTCGTGTAAAACATTAAAGTGTTTAAAAAATGCTCATCACAATTTCCCAGTGGCCCAGAGTGACCTCTTTTTAAGTTGTTTCTTTCGGCCGACCAACAGTCCAAAACCCAAAGACTCTTCAATTATTGACATGAATGACCAAGAAAGTCAGCAGATCCATTTATCTAAGTAGCTTGAGCCAACATTTTTTTAATATTAATCGATCATCAACATAGTTTGCCCTTTTTTTTAATTGTTCTTTTGATGGACTAATCAATTAGTTGGGGCTCTAATTGTTACTTTTCCCTCATATTAGCTGGTAGGAGAATCTCAACCTCCTGCTGAGCCTGAAGATGAGACCGAGGAAGAGGCAGCTCCCGCAACTGAGGAAGAGGCAGCTGCAGCAACTGAATTAAAAGAAGAAGAAGACGAAGAGGGGGCACGTCCTGCAGATTTAGAAAAAGAAGAATCTAACCCAGAAGAAGAGGCAGAGGCAGACGAAGGAGGGGAGGCAGCTCCTGTCGAGCAGGAGGCCTCTGTGACAGACGAGGTCGAGCCGGTTCAGGAGGATCAGACGGAGCAAGACGAGTCGGGCGCCGTATCAGAAAAGGAAGAAGAGGGCACGACACGGACGGCAGAAGAAGAAGAAGTAGACGAAGAGATGCCCGAGGAGAAGGCATCCAAAGGAGAGACAGTTCAGGAAGAGCCAGCGCCCGAGGAGGAGAAGCTCAGCGTAGAAGAGGAAGTGTCGGAAGGGGATGAAGAACAGCAGGACGTCGCGGCTGAAGAGGAGGCAGATGAAGAAGCAGCAGAAGAAGAAGAGGAAGAAGAAGAGGAGCTGTTAGAAAATGATGACTTAACAGAGGACGAATGTAAGCAAGAATATCAGTAGAGCGCTTTTTGAAATCTACCATAAATACATCGCCACATCCCTCCTAAAATGTCCTTGTTTTCTTGTGTTTTTACAGAGTTCATATCACCAGTAAAGGGACTTTATTCCACACCGGACACATCCACCAAGGAGAACAGGAAACTTGCTCAGACGAAAGTCAAGGTCTACAATATGACAAATGCTGTAGGGAAGGCATTATTGATAGCTGTTGTTTAGGTGCAGTATTCATTATGTGGTTTTTAAAGGCAGAAGCAAACGAGTCACCACTTTTTTGGAGTTGGAGCTGAAACCTGTACCTCAGAATAGCAGCCGGCTGTTGAGTTAGGAAGCGAGTACTTCAGGGTTTACCTGCCAATAACGACCTCAAACGCCTTAATCCATACAAGAGAATGACTGTCTTTCTACAGAGCGTCTTCCACTCTTCACAACTCACTTTCTTTTCTTTTCTTTTTTTTAATCGAGATCTCTGTACTTAACTGGAAAAACTAAAAGCCAATGATATAACACGATAGACTGTTTCTCAATGCACTTGAAGCCATAATCGATGTCTGTCTGTGTTTCTTTGTGTCGCTGCCTGAAACGATTCACGAAACACTATTTCCGAAGGAGAAAAAAAAAAACAGTCGCAGGAACTTAATGAACCCCCAATTGTTTACACGGGCAATACTAAAGAGCAAGCAAAGGAAAAAAAAATCTTTCATAAGACGAACAAGAAGAATTCCTGAATGTTTTTAAAGTACGGAAGCCCTGAGAGGCAAGTGAGTGAGGAAAAAAAAAAATATTGAAGTGTGATTGAAATAGTTTTTCTCCCCTGTGTTTATGACAAAAAAAAAAGATTTTGCCAGTATAATCTTTCTTCGTTCCCACCATTTTCTCTTTCATTTGTGAAACAAATTGGAAGGAAAGTTGTCAGACTTTTTTTCATGGGTTCAGGGCACGAGGCACACAGAACATTTGCTGGTTTGAGGGGACAACTGCACACATATGTTTCCGATCGGTTGTGGCCGCAACTTTGCCCTCAAACGTTCACCGGCGTTGAATTTAGCCCTCACAGGTGAATGCAAATGCTTTATTTGCCCCGTTCTGCCCCCATAGAACGTGTCCAATAATAAATCACTGCCAGAACTTTATTCCACCTGTTTTCAGATGGACAAGAAAGGAACTTGGAGAGATTCGACAGATTTATTTATTTTACTGGTTTATTTGACAGGGACGGTACGTGAAGGTGTAACCGATGCAGTGTAAGTCCCTGTCTCGCTTCATCAAACACGATGCAGGAAACAATTTAGGTCGGACTTACGCCTTGGCTACATTCAACACGTAACGTATGCAGTGCAATGTACCTTAAACTGGCTACACCTGCAGCTCACGTACTACGCAGGATGTGTGAGCCGCAGGTCAAAACAAGATGGTGACCATTAGTTTATGAGACGCTGTGAAACTTTGAGTTTGTGTGATATCCGTAAGTTACCATCTACAGACTCCAGTAAGCAAAATAGGGGATAAAGTAACCAAGTGTCTTTTATTTTTTTTTTTTATTTTAATCATTTCCCTGTCAATTTATCCAATTTAGCTATTAACTGCTGTCAGCTATAACAACTCTCAAACCCACACTGCTAACTAATGGCACTCAGGTCTAAGTCATTCACTGTATACCAGAAGTATAATTTTGATTAAGTAAATTACAAAAAAAATGGAAGACTGTCCCTTTTTATGCTTGAAGAGCCTGGTGTGGCCAGTTTCACGGATCACGCCGCTCTGCTGCGTACGTGACGTGTTCAATGTTACCAGAATTTTAGAAATCAGATCATCTGTGGGGCTTTTTTTTTCTCACTTGCCTCTCAAGGCTTCCGTAGAAAAGGACTGTAGAATGTTTTGGTTTTTTTACTTTTTAAAGCATACATGTGCTTCAGTTCTTAAAAACAGTTCTTTTGCTTGGCGTAGTTTGGCTAATGAATGTTTTTTGTTTTGTTTTGTTTTTTTGTACTGAATCCAGCTCCAGTCCTACAGAACACACCTGTAGTGCTGTCAGATACAGTGGTCTAAAAGTTTGAGTCTTCTGCTAAGAACCGTTTTCGAAAGTACATTATTTAGTTAGTTCAGACTTTGCATCGTTTAAAGCTGCTGTGCGTCTTTAACACTAGCAGATATTTCAATTGTCACCGATAATTTTTTGAGTGACTTTTGCGAGTTAAGCAGTTGTTAGTAACTTACCGAAGAGCTAAGCGACTAACCTTGTGGACAAATTGCTCTCCAGATGGATGGAGAACTATCGCAGTGTCGATCGGCAGCTCTGTTTGGTGGGTTAATTCCCTCCAAAACAATTCAACTTGAATTGACACCAACTGAAGATCAATATGCTGTTTTGTAGCAGTTGTTACACCAGATCATTTAATGACTAATCCAACATTTTGACTAAATGGTACCAAGATTTAGTTGACAACAAGAGGCTGATCTTTTTTAACTCGACAGTCCTAAAAAACAACCAACATGATTGATGAATGCAACTGCTCATGAAGCCAGATTCAGACGGTAGTTGAACAGTTGCACTTGAACCAAACAGAGGGACTTCTTCACATTGCAGAGCTACTGTATGTAGGTTTAGGTTGTGCAGGAGAGGAGTCTTCAAGCAGGACGCTGACCGTTGACATGCATCCAAACTATGCCGGGACTGAAATCTGGAGGAGGAGCTGGAGGTCTTCACGGCTCTTATATCCACAGTCACAAGACCTCAACCCTGCCGAAACAAATAACAAGCAAAACATAACATCACAAGACTTTTCTCTGAGGTGCTCTACAGACAACTGGAATAATGTGAATTATCAAGAAACGCTCCGATGCAGACTGCAAGCTGTGATTGGAGCGAATATCTAACATTTTGTTTGCTGGTGTGCAGATGTTTGTGTAGTCATGCTTCACAACCGTGGAAAGCCTAGAGCGATAAGCGGTTCTACTCGGTTCTTGGTAGTAAAGCAAGGCTTTTGGGCGTCACTGTACATTTTCACTGAGCCTGATGTTCACTTTTACAATATGCACCGTTTCTGCCCGAGGCATCGGTCACCGTCAGTGTGACACTTGTCTTGTTGTCATGTTTTTAAAATAAACCCCGCTTCTTTCACTTTTCTATACTCGATTCTGTGCTGTTGTGTCTTACACGATTCACATCATATTCCATCATTGGTGCCTGGAGTTGTACGTGGATATTGTGTCAGGATTAAAATAAGCAGCCCCACCATCCTGCCGGAGTCCACATATTGTATAACGGAGTTTTAAACTTAAAAGTTCATCAGTGTCTGGTGATGTTCTACGTGTGAAAAGATCAAAATCAAACACAAGATTTGCCTTTTTTTAATTTTTGTAAGGAATCGGCGAGTTTGAGATATGAGCTAATGTAGTTTTGTCAAGATTAATTTTGGTATTTGTGATTTTATTGGACACAAATGTGTGTCTGGATTCAAACTGGAAATTATAGTTGGCACTTACTGTACGGTTCTGTTTTAAAATGGGATTTATTGATGATAAGAAAAGTAGGGATGCATGATATAGATATATTCAAGCCGATACGATAATCGATAATTACCTGACTCTAATGGCCAATACCGATAAAATAAGCGATACATTTTTTAGGCGCAATAGAGGGTAAGATGTAGTGTGTGAAGATGGTTTACTTAATATTCCATAGCTGTTATAGGATTTTATGGTGAGACTTGAAGACTTTTTTTTACCTCGTGTTCTGCTCTTCTTCACACCAGTGATGATATATGTGGCTCCACCTGCAATGTGTAGATGCTGCACTCGTTGCGTCAGCAAAAGCAATTTGGCTTTGTGTTATCTGATGGATTTATCGGCTTTAATTTCTTTATCTGCCTAAACAAAAGTATAAAAAAAAATCACAAATCACCTTTTACTTTAAGTTGTAACGGAGGTATACGGTACGGTCAGGTGTCTGTAGTTATCTGTGCAGGTTGACACTTAATCACGAAATATCAGTTAGTTTTGTCATATTCAGCTTGAAGAATTACTGAGATATCCCCCAAAAGAAAGATTAAAAATAACAAAAAGATATATGCCATATTTCAAGGCAGAACTACAAATTTGATAACAGTTAACTAACGTTAGCATTCAGCCATTTCCTAGCAAATGCTAAAAATTGATTCAAGTGGTTTGATGACATTGTGGCCCAGTGTCCCTGTGGATTTTCACTATCCTGTTGTCTTTTTTTACTTGCTGATCAATCAGAAAGCAGATCGATTATAGCATTTAAAGTTAAATTCCCTACATTTGTAGGACTTGAAACCTGTAACGCAGCGCTACGAAATTTGACTTTCCCACTCTGAGCGTGATGTCAGAGTAAAATGGCCGCTGTGTAAGTATGGTTGTAGCATTATGACACCATTGAACATTCAACCGAAACAACCACACAGTTGCAACACTGACAAATGTAAAAGTTGTATCTTTTCTGTTGTTTCGCAGGAATCGTTCTTTGCCAACATTCATTCTGGTAAATCATCTGAGCAAATAAAACTTCCTCTCACCACACTTCAGAAATGTGTTTGCTGTGCACCCACTGAACAGGAGTGTGTACCGACTTGCTTGCATCAGTCCTCTGTAGACAGAGAGTCCAAATTGATTATGTGTGCATATAGACAGGAAGTCTCTCCCTCTCCTTCTCTCCCTCCCTCCCTCTCCCTCCCTCTCTCTGCTGTGCAGCCTGTATCAGAGTCACTTCATCCGGCCTCTCCTTCTCATCACTGCTGCAGTGTCTCAGCGCCTCGGTGTCTCTTGACCTTCCACCGGGACCATGCAGGCTTTTGTTCCCAGGTAAGATCCCAGAGAGACTTGAGTCACGATGCGCTGTCCTCTTCTGGCGAGCCGGCATTTAGGTCAAAGCTTCCCAGCGCTCACGTTTTTGTCATCTTACTGTAGAACGGCTCTGCTGCCTCTGTACAGGTGCTGCAGGCCTCTCAGAGCTGGTGAGCTTGTGGTTCGTTGCTGTGGGGACAAAGAATTAATGACTCTCTGATCTTTGTTTGGCTTTTTTTGTATGTACATTGGTAATGAATGGCTTCAGGATATTATTCTTGGCAACTGTTTTTTATTCATTATTAACAATTTTCCATTATGTGGCTGAAAGTGGAAGCCTTCTGCTGTGTATGGGGTTGCAGATTCTGTGGCTGGATTAAAAAAAAAAATGTAAACTTCAGTCCTGACTTGCTTTGTGGTGGATTGTTGTACTCGAGTCATTTGTGGTATCAGCCTGCAGATCGAGGAGTCCACATCCTTTGCTCTGTACGTTATACAGCAGTGTGTGCGGCCGACCGGCCCGCTGACTCTCACTCAGGCTTCAGGGTGACTTCACAACCAGCAGATCGATACCGGTAAAAGCTTAGCAGAGGAGGGGCGGGCAGCTCTCTGGGTAACAACACGAGCCTCTCCACTGATGCTTGCTCAGCTCTTTCTCTCTTGTCCGTCCGTGAAGCCACCAGCGGAAATGGCGCTCAGGTCTTGAAGCCACAATGAAAATGCAATTTTCAGAGCATCTTTCTTCTTTGATTTATTGTAATCTCTGCTACTATGAGATGCAGGGGTGGTGCATGCAAGCAGGGGAGAAATTATTTGAAGTGTAAAGCAGTGGGATGTCACAGCTGATAATAAAGCATGAGGTCATAGGTGAAGATACACAGCAGGAAGTGGCATTTTGGGACATTTTTTGCATTTAGAACTAGAAACATAGATTTTGAATTCTGAATAACCAAAATATAAAAAAAAAAAAAAGAAAAAAAAGAAGGAAAGTAAATTTATTTCATTACATTAATTTGCTACTTATCATTGATATATTGTGGGTGACAAAAAGACATTCATATATAATAACTATAATCTTAATTTACATCAACAAGGCAAGTTTTCCTCACTCGAATCGAGGGTCTAAGGACAGAGGGTGTCATTCACTGTACATATTGTGAAGCCCATTGAGGCAATATGATTGTGATTTTAGGCTCTGTAAATAAAATTGATTTGATTTGATTTAATTAGAATGGGTCCCACAGTATTATTTGGTGGCCTTGTCTTGTATAGTCTGTCAAAGTTTCAACATTTTGTGTGTGCTGTATTTAAGCAGGGTTTGGAGGATTACATCAGAATGTATTCTGATACAGTTACTAATCACCTGTTAAAATCCAAGCATCACAATATTAAAGTCATCTAACTTGATTACTTCCTGTTACTTTCAGATTATCTTAATAACAAACATTTGCATATAATGAGTAGAGAAAATGAAATATCAGTAAGATACGTTTTATTGAATCTGAATAATGAGTGTGTCTTTGGTAGGAATGCCTTTTATCTGAATGTATCTGTGATCTAATTTATTTATGATTTTTAATTTATAATTACCTTTTTTTGTATATTAATTAGATAATCCTGTTACATGTGTTCCTTTACTTCGCAAGCCTGTAAGTTAATTGGCCAAGTAATCTTTATTTGTATAGCACTTTTCTAAGCCCAGGTTACAACGTGTTTGACATCGGCAACATTACAGAATTAAAAATAAAGTCAAAAATACAAAGCACAGAGCATATCAAATCTAAAAAAATAATCAAAATACTTATACAAAAGACCTCTCCTGTAGAAAAAATAACAATAATTATACAAACCAATCAATAGACAATGATCTAATAAAAATATAGAAATATATAAATAGAAAATAATAAAAAATAAATAAAATATTACTCAAATACAAAAAAAAAACAATTATATATTGAAATCATGCTAATAAATAATTGCAAAGAGACAGGAAATAAGTTCTTTCTGAATGTCTTAAAGTCAAAACGCATAATATCGAGTCTGGCTGTTTAATAGGATTCAATGCTGATACCATTCTGGAGCATTAAATATTAATGATAACATGCAATAACATGCAACATACTATGTGTGTTGGATTGTGTGTGAATGTCCAATCAAAATCTGTTGTGTATGTTTCTGTTTACTTTGCTGCCTTGTGTGTGAAGCACACTGTGACCTGAGTTTAACAAGGATTGAAAGTTGAATATAAAGATTATTATTATTATTATTCGTAGTAGTAGTAGTAGTAGTAGTAGTAGTGGCAGTATATATTTTTCTGTTGCCCTGTGTGTATCTCTGTGACAGTGTCCTGTTGTATCAGCCTCATTTCTTTAAAGCTCTGTGTTTACTGTTGTTTTCCGACTGGTGCAGGTCGTATCTGACCCCGGTCAGGGATGACGAAGCGGAGTCTCAGAGGAAAGCGAAGTCTCGTCACGCCAGACAAACCCGCAGGTCGACACAGGTAAAGAACAAAAGGCGTACAGAGGTCCGGCTGTCACTGGATTGTGTTTGACCGCTGAAGCTGTGTGAATGTCCTGCAGGGTGTGACTCTGACAGATCTGAAAGAGGCCAGGCAGACCAACAGCCTGTCTCCTCAGGACAGACGGGCGGAGGACGGAGGCACCCTGGATGAGAGGTCATGTGTGAGGAGAGGCTTGACAGATGACAGGAGAGGCAGGATCAGCCTGACAGAGTCCACAGAAACAAGCGAGATCAGTGCGAAATGGAGCAAACTGGATGAGGTCAGCGAGAGAAATGTATACAGGAGTCAGCTCAAGCTTCCTCGCTTCAGGTGGATGTTTGTGAATCATCAGTTAGTTCTGTTTTCTTCTCATGCACGTACAGCAGGGGAACATTGAACCCAGGCTAGAAGCCCTCGCTGAGTCTCCGATGCCAAATGCTTCATATGCATCTGTGGCTGGATCCTGTGGCCTGTCTTACTGCAGCAACTCCTTCAGAGGTCAGCAAAACAGTCAGGGGTCTTATTGTGTGTGTTGGACCCCACAGATCTCACCGCTGAATTATCCAAATATCTGCAAACTTCTTTTAACCAAATTATAAACCACTATGTAGACAGATATTAAAGTGGTACCTCTTACATTGTCCACAACTAGGATTTGTACATAAACATATAAACATTAAGCATAAACAGGTTGTAATCCTCATGTGTGCCAAAAAGTCATTCATACATACTATAAGTCAGACTTACAGTATGTATTTTATTCCCCAAAGAGATTTTATATATGTCAGTTAGACGCCAGAGAGGTCTCACTCCCACTCCGGACAGTGAGAATTTCAAATATACATAATATAAAAACAACAGAATTAATAAAACAGAAGTTAAACCTGAATAAAACAACGGTAAAAGCATTCAAATCAGTGTTTAAAAGCGGGAGTGATTTAAAATGGGACACCAGTAACGTAAGTGTATCAATAAGTGTTGTATCACTGCTCATATTCAACAGTGATTCATAGATGTGTGCAATAAAACACCTTCCTGTGCAGGTGCAGCGGGCGAGCGATGGTGGACAGATGAAAACCAGAACCCCGTTGAAGAGCCGGCACAGCCGACCTTCAGCACAAAGCAGCACCGAAGACGACACCGCTGTGAGGACCAAGGTTCAGACTGCAACTCTGCAGAGGTGTGTGGATCACTCTTGTGCTCTTGAAATCACAGAATGCCACAGAAAACAGTTGATTTGAGTAACTCTGCTTGATGGCAAAACATGTTTTTCTGTCGCTTCCTTTTAGTGCCACGAGATGGCGCCAAAGTACTTTTCATATTTTATGATATTTCAGAGTGAACCTTGAGAATATGTTTTCTAAATGGAAGTGGTTATCATCAACAGAGTAAAAATGGTATCTTATTCATGAAAAAGCACAATATATATTTTAAGAAGTCATATGGCGATTATTTGGACCGATATTGTGACTGTGATACGATTCAAGATCACAGGGAATGATCATTTTTGCATCACAAAAACATGAAGACGTGACATTTATTGGGGTCTGTAGCAAACAAACACATTTTCTTACATCAGGAGAACAAAATCTGACACCTCTGCAGCACTACAGTTCTTCATTTTACGGTTGTTTTCACTCATATTTTACTTTAATGATAAAAATAAGATGTGCTGCATCTTGTGATTTGACTTTTGCACTTACCCACGTCGCCATTTCGATCATATTTCAATCAATTGCGCGGCCCTACTTAATAGCAGAGAATTTTATTGCTCAGTATTCATTAGCTCCATTGTTTCACATTCACATCCTGTTTTATCCCCCCCCCACGCAAAAGCTAAGCATGCTTCAAAGGCAGCCGAAAGCTCTGATCTCTGATGCAATGTTTTGAGATGTACGGCAATCGTAGACGTGAAGCATGCGTTCAGAGAAATTAGAACAAGAAGAAGTGCTGTTTAATGTCTCAAAGGAAAAGACAGTCCAGGGAGAGCTGCCCCTCCGATCCACCTCCCTCTAAGTCGCTTTGCCTCTTCACATCACATGTCTGAGGTGTCTCAGCATTCCATACCATATTGGGCAAAACCGAGGCGCTCTCCGCTAAGTCTTCAGATCCAGACTTTTCCTTTTCCCTTTCACCTCTCTGAACTGTTTTGCTCCCTCCACCTGTGTGCTGATAAAAAAAAAAAAACCCTGAACCTCATCGCTAAATCCTCCTTTTGGGTGCAACCTGGCTGATTCACTCGAGTTTCAGCGAGGATATTTCTGTTTCACTATGTTTCTCAAAAAGAAGATAAAGATAGATACAACAGCGAACAAGACGGAGGAGGAGGGGGGGGACGGGGGTGATAAGACAGTGGAGGGCGACTTTTACTAGATTATATGGTATGAATTGAAAGTGTTTTTTTCCCGTGAGCTGACTCCAGGTCAGCGGTTCAGCTGTCCCCCGCAGTGGAATCTGAAACAGAGATCTGTTGGTAACATGAGAGGCTCGCAGCGTTACAGAGAGGACTATATCTGTCTGTGATAATCATACCGAGCAGCGAGGGGTTCATCAGAGGCATGAAAGGGCTGCCCATCACCGGAGCCGACCTCTGCGTGACTCTGTGATGATCTGAGCAGATTTTGTTCCACAGAAAGACAGGTGTAGAGCACATCAGTCCAGGGATTCTGCTACTTTTTAAGACTGCTGGTGGCGATCGTGATAGATGGAATAAACAGACAGAGAAAGCAAGAATGCCTTTGCAGACAGTTTTTCAACAACAGGGGAACTTTATTCTGGAATTCCATTAATTAGATCCTTACGGAAAGTCTTCCTGATCCTCCAAGTTTACTCAACAAAATCATGTAAACTCTGATACCTGCTTCTTTTTTTCTTTTCTTTTTTTTGAAATGTTTGGATATAATATGGAAACCATGTTATCCCATGTGGAAACAACTGAATCTAGAGTGAGGATCATGCTGGGGGCCGTCCACTTCGGCCCAAACGTTAATAAGGCTTTCAAGTCAAATTCTCAGAGGTTTCGTCTCTGAAGGAACAGGTTTTGCAAATATTCTGTCCGTACGGAATGAGTGTCAAACCACCTACCATACAATACAGAATAGTTTTGCTGTGATCATTGGTCTTTTAAGAAGAGCTACAGCATCTTAAAGCAATGTTTCGGAGGCGGATGGTTATAAAATAACCAAGTCATAATCAAGCCATTCCTGCTTTATATATTCTGTCCGTGTTGCTATTTTTTTCTCCCTCTGCTTTTTTTTTTTTTTGGGTGTGTGTGTAATTCTTTTCAGTCCTTTCTTTTCTTCAATCGTTTTGCCCCCGAGCAAGGAGGAGCAAGTGAGTTCAGGAGATGTGAGGCGAGGTGAACCTCGCTGTGAAAAGGAAGATGAGGCCATTCCTGCCGACTGTGGGGGAAACAGTGGGGGGAAGGGGGGGGGGGGGGGGGGGGTTAAATGCGTCAGTCAGCATGATGGCGTTATAGAAAAGTTCTTGTGAAGCGAAAAGTTCAAATATTTTTGTGGCTTTTGATTTGTTCATCCAATCTAAATCAGACTTGGTAGGTTTGTTCCTGATCCCTCTCATGTGATCTCATGGAGAAGCAGACGTAAACAAAATAAAGATTAGCATTGAGCAAGGACGCGCGGTGGTAATGTGTTGCACGTAGAAACAAACAAATGCAGAAGGTAAGATGACTCGGGTTGGAAGGGGAGACATGGTCAACACGGGTTTTTCCTGGTGTTCAGTGAGAAATTGAGGTGAGAGTCAGCAGTACTATGCTAGCTAACGTTAGCCTCAAGAGATCGAATGTGTACCATCAGTTGCTCCATGATGCCTCTCTCATAGTCCGGATTGGAAAGCACCAATGTAACCCTCCAGATTTTAAATCCTAAATATCAAACATGTTTGGTTTCATCGGGGCTGCTCCGCTTCTGTTTCAGGAGACTTAAAACTGGATCTGTAAACTCCTCACAGCAGCAGATCATCTGTGTCCAACAGCATGTTTTGAAACACCGGTTTCTACAACTGCTTATGTTTCGTCACAACTGAGCCTTCCTGCCATCTATCAGATTGTGAGATGTGTTGCATTTATCACACTTGGCAAAAGTGCGTCCGCCCCGCTCTGCCCCACTCGTTTTTTTTTTCTCTCTGTAATCTTGCTGAAAAACAAACCAACAAGCTGGACCAGACTCCTAACCTTCTCAGTGGAGGTAATCACCGGGTGACCCACCGACTCAAGGAAAGATGGAAGAAAAACATCACATTTCCACTGATTCAACAAGGCAACTGGAGAGGGGCTGGAAAAAACAAAATCACCAGTGGTTCGTGAGCACTGCAGGACTAAAATCTAAAAAAGACCAGACATATTTGACCGAGAGGAAACGTGTTAACACCGTGTAAAACGTCCGCCAACAGCATCTCCTCTCGATCACACTGTGCTGTGTGCCGAGCCACTTGACACCTCTCGGTTGTTGATGGCTCCTCAGGTAATAATGTGTGTTGACCTTCCAGGACACGAACTGCTGCAGCTCCCCCCACCACTCCACCGCCACCACCACCACCCCCATCATGACTCTGGCTTTGTGCTCCACCTCCCCCTTATCCTCGTCCACATCAGTGGACAATTTTAGCCCTCAGTGCCGAGTCCTGCCATAGCAGAGCCTCTGGCAGGCTGCCAGAGCCGAAGACAGCAGGGAGAAGCGAGCGGCGGTGGGGCGGAGGTGGAGGGGGTGGAGGGACTGCTGGGAGGGCGACCAAGCAGTGAAAGGAGAAGGAGGGGAGAGAAAGCGTAGGGAGGGAGGGAGATGGAGAGTATAACTTTGGGAAACATTGGAAGAAGCAGCGTAGGGAACAAACTTTTCTCTCTTGGCTGCTGCCTTTCGGACTTTTCCACATTTCATCAGGGAGCTCGGTGTTTACAGAGGGACGATAATTTGTTGGTGTTATTAGTTCCAGAGTAGTTTCTTTTTCTTTTCTTTTTTTCTCAGCCTATTTGTTGTCCTTTGCATTTTTTGAACTGATTATTTCTCCACTGCTTGAGCTTTGAAGAAGGCGTGACCGCACATCTGAAATCCTTCCAAACTTTAGCAGCAGCACTCTCCAGCTCATGGGAGTGTGAGGACTCAAACACACACACTCGCACTCACACACACACATACACACACACCTGTTGTTGCTGAGGATTCCCCGGGATCGCAGTCATGGGCATCTGCGTCACTGCTGCTTGAGGGAATCTGTGCAGTCTGTGCAGCTGTTATCTGCCGGCGGCCTCGCTTAATGTTACAGTAGACGCTGACCTGCCAGCCAAAGGGTAGAGGGGGGAGATGTCATCCTACTACCCACGCACCAAGGACCTGACTCGCACCAGGAAGTCACTGACTGAGTCACCACCGTCCTCTCCTTCCCCTACGGACAAAAACTACAGAGTAAGACCGGAAGCTTTTATTGATTTTTAACTTTACGATTGCACCAACTCAACAGGAGAACTGTGTTTGATTCTCATGTATCTCTAATATATCTGTGAACCTGTTACACACTGCTGACTGACTTGGTATTATATTCATCCAAAGCATCTTCACTCTCAGTGGGTGTCTGTGATTGATCCATAAACAGGATGAACTTTCCAGGATTCAGTGTAAATCTTCAAAAGGCACCCTAACATCTGCAGCACGAAAGTAGTTAAGTAGAGCTAAGACCACTGATAGGTCCAGAAATGAAACGTTTCCAAGCAAAAAAACTCAAAATATTCTGTAAATTGAGCCTCTCAAATGACAGGAATGGTTACTTTTCTGTGCCATATATTACAGTAAACTAAATATATTTGGACTTTTTACATATCACTTTAAAAAAAAAACCATGTCATGAGTTTTCTTTGACAGAACAGTAACAGTCTATGATAGCCATCATTAATACATGGATATGGTTAATTAACCTTTATTTGTAGTTACTCCATCGTTAACAAACAACAAAATGCTTTATGAACTATTTATTAAGCCGTGAGTGTTGTAAAGGTGCAACTCATGTTTATAATAAATTGTAAATGAGTTATTAATAATGTGTAGTTCATCCATAATCTTCACTGGATGGCTGTTATAAAGTTGCAGCTGACGGTTATAAAACTTAACTTAACTTGCTGAATAAATTTCTATGTTTGTTGACCGTGAAAAAACTATTAACTAAACTTTAAGTAACTATAATTATTAACTTGTTATTATAAAGTGCTTAGGAAAGAATATAACTGGCATATAGTTGATAAAAGAAACACTGTTCTTGCAGGCCTTGTACAGTAAGTACGTATCCGGACAAGTCTTCGCAAGCGCGTGTTAAACAAGCAAATATTGTTTGACAGGATAACGAGTTATTTCCTCATTTCTGCACCATTATCTGTATTTACTGTACAATCAGCCGCTCTTGATCCCCGTAAACGAGATTTATGATTAAATAACTCGTGAACCAATCGTCTCAGCTCATTTGCTGGCCTGTGAGGGGGGTGGGGAGTGATGTTGGCTCTGAGGCTCTGAGAGTCTGGCCACATTTTCTGGAAAAGACTTTTTGGATTGAAACATTCCTTCTGTAATTTCCTGTTATTTTTCTTCTCCGTGTAAGTGGCTTATTCTCAAGGGCGTTGTTTGACTGTTGTGTTTATGTCAGCGCACCAGCCGGAGCTGTGCCCTGAGTGACAGCCACGTTCAAAGGCACAGAAAGAAAAATGACATTGACATTGACTCTGTCTTTGCAGAGACCGCACACTATTGAGCACTGGATGCTGTCATTTTCCTGCTTTTCTCCCCTTTTTCTGCTGTATCCATGATGAAAGTTGGGCATTCATTTTCACATTTTTTTCCATGATGTCAGCTCAGTCTGAATTGAGTTTTCATGGGAGAGAGAATGCGCTGCAGGAGGGGTGGGGGGTGGGGGGGGGGGGGTGGAATCGGATTGATGCAGTATTTTTAGCACTTGCCAGAATGTGATGAGAACCACAGCGCTCCTTAGCACAATGCAATGTGTGTTACAGCTGTGAGCAACAGGAAGACGTGTAAACAGAAACACATTTACATTATTGGATGACACGCATCATTCTGCAGATGTTTTGTAGTGCCGGAATGTAACTGAGGACATTTACTGGAGTGCTGTATTTAAAGGATAAGTTCACCCCAAAAACTTTTTTTTTACATTTTGAAATGAGTCCCCATCTATTCAGTTGTTTAGAAGAATTCTACGGCGCTGTTCTGCTGTGAACCTCCAGAAAATGTTCTGTGGACTAGCAAACTTCACCCGACTTTGCATCGGCATCAGGAGATATAGACCGAATATGTTCTTAACGGGTGAACTTGTCCTTTAATTTGAGGTAGTTTTCCATTTAGGGCAGCTTGTGACTTACTGTAGGGAAATATTGTACTTTGCACTCCCCTACATTTATTTGGCAGCTATAGCTATTGCTTACTTTTCAAATCGACCTTTTACTTAAAAGACAGACTTCGTAAATATAACACACCTTAAGTCAGTAATTCAGGCCTGCTTTGGTGTGAGAATTGAGAGCTGTTTGCAGTTCCCCCAACAAAATATTCACCCTCTTGAAGAATATTTCATAAAAGTCAGGAAAGGAATTTAAATCTGTGTGTTTTTTCTCCTTTTTCAAACCCTGCCAATCACCTCACGACCCCTTCGGAGGAGGCCTGATCCCTCACTGGCCTAGACTAAGTGTATATAAAGTAATGAAAACAAGCTCTGCCTCGACCTGCTATGACAGTAAAATGCTACCTACGCTTTGCTGCGTCACGATCTAATAATGTGCGATACTTTGTCGAAGATGCTCTCGGTCGCTAGAAAAAAGGGCTCGGATTTTCTGTAAAGAGTTAACCGAGGAGGAGGAGGAGGAGTGAGAAAAAGGTGAGCGAGTGTGGAAGAAAAACGTCTTTTATGGTGGCGTGTGCCGTGTTAGTCCCAGTGGAGGGGGTGAAGAGAGAGAGAGAGTCAGAGAGTGTGTGTGTGTGTGTGTGTGTGTGTGTGTGTGCGAGGCTCAGATTTTCCAACTGCATACTCCGGTCACCTCTGACCGTCCGATGCTGTGACAGGATGTGGGGGAAAGTGAAAGAGGTGAAGAAGAGTCCTCATCCGGCTCTTGCAGACTGTTGTCAGCATTATTATCTCTACAAGTGTAGCAGTGAGCTCATGCACACCCCCGCCCCCCCCGGTGTGCACGATGTTGGTCCTGGCAAAGCACAGTTGAGCTGAAGGCAGTGGTGTTTACGGAGCGCCTGTGGTTCAAGCATGCACCCGTTTGGAGGCAGTTTCCATCAGTGTGACACCCTGTTGTTTTCTCTCCCCCCCCCCCCCGAGTTGATTGTGTCCTCCTGCAGCTGCTCAGCCTCACATAATTTGCTGAGCTACATGTGCTACTTCTGACTCCCTCTGTTTGTCCTAACAAGGGAATCAAATTAGTGCAGCTGCCATCAGTGGAAGAATTGCAAATATGATCCAGTTTCTGGCTTTAAAAAAAGTTTCATGATGCAGACACACATACACACACACACACACACACACACACACACACACATACACACGCTCATCCCGACAGGCCCACTGAAGGTTTCATTGAAATGAAGGTTTTTTAAAAAAGAAAACTCATTTCACCAATTTGATAATCCTTTAGTGTGAAATAGGTTTGCGTACAGGAACTTCTAATCTTGAAAGAGTTTTAGCGAAGGGCTGTGTGACATTTAATTTCCCCGAAAGCAGGCTGCAGGATGATTTATTCATAAAACCAGGAGGGGGGCCAATCATCCCCACTGATTAATAAATTTACTGTACACCGAACTCGATCGAGGAATCTCCTCCGAGAAAACAGGATTGAGCGAGAGCTCCCCTTGGCTCCATCCTTGGCCCTTTTTTTCATGATCTGAGGTCACGGAGGTCTGTTTTTTCCTGGATGGCTCTGCTTAAGCACATGACCACATAAGGACAGGCAGCGCTGGCTCAGTTATGTAAACACTTGCTGAGGAATAGCTCCTTTGACGCTGCATGAAATATCCCCCGACCAGCCAAATGTGAGCTCAGGAATAACAGTGCGCTCCGGTTCCTTTTTGACATAAACTTTTCCTCCTATAAAGCCCCGTGCTTCTGATGCTGCATCTGCTTCTTGGCTCGGATGGCTCGGACCACCACACAAGGTGTTTATTGCAAAGCGTTCCCAAACAGAGGTGTAAAGAGCCCCTCTTTTCCTGGCAAGTCATCGGCTTCAAATCTTTGAGATTATGAGTAAAGTTTATGGGACGGCAGCAGATATTCACGGGGAAGTCTGGCTTCTCTGACTCATAGTAAACACTTCCAGTTATCTCCCTCTCACGTGTTACTTTTATCAGCTGACGGCACTGAGCTATCTATAGGTTCAGTAGACGCATAAATTATGTGATAATTAAAAGGTCAGTTCACCAATTTTACACATTAAGGTTTCTTCACAGCTCTTTGGCGGCACTTCTGCGATGAAAGTAGTCTAAGGCTTTTTGTGGCCCCTGAGGAAGTTGCATGTAATCTAATAAATTGCCTCCAGTGAGGTCACTCAGTGGCTAAGTCGCATGGTGGGTAATGTAGATGCCAGGCTTTGGAAAGTAGTCCACTTGTCTAGTACTGCACTCCTTTAAAGGACACATCAAAAAACACATCAGTTTTCTCATACTGTTTGTTTTAGCTCCTGTCTCTTTAAGGCCCCCACTTCCAAATAACCAGTCCCCTCTGATAGGTCAGCTGGAACACGCCTGACCCAGCACCTATCACAACAACAAAGCAGCTGTACTAAATCAGTTCTCATCTGCCAAACAAGTGGCTAGCCATATGAATTATGTAAATATGTGACACGGTGATGTAGTGTGATGTGACAAAGTCACAGAATTATAGATGAGACTACTGACGAGGCGTTTCAGGAGCAGTGTTTTCTGTGGGAGAGAGCAGCTTCTGTTGCTGCGGACTTAGGACCTTTAAAAAAATTACATCAGAATCGGATATTTCTATTTCAAAACCTGGTGCCTACATTACCCACAATGCAACTTAGTCACAGACTGACATCATTGTTGGTAATTTATGAGACTACATGCAGCTTCTCCTGGAGCAGCAAAAGGCAATTTTTTTACCATTTATTTACTGCTACTGCTCCCCAAGACTTGTCAACACACCTACATGTGTAAAATCAGTGTTACCCTTTAATAACAGACAAAACTTTAAGGTATAGAGAGTGAAGAAGATAGAAAAAAACATAAACAACCCCTCTGAATGCAGCACAGTACTTGGTCTCCATGAAGAAAATAGAAAACAAATTTAGTAAGTGAACACAACTTGGCAGCCACGTGCACCGGACTAGTCATAGCAAAAACCTGCCGGGACAGTCTGCTATCGGTCTGTCGTCTGAGGTCAGATGTTGACCCTTCACATGGGAGATACTTACAGCTTCTGATGTCATGATGTCATCTTTACGCCGCAGGCATTTGCGTGGCAGCCGCCTGTTCTAAAAGATTAACCGGGCTCACCAGGGAGGTTTGACCCACGCGAACCCTGTCGGTGCAGTGTTGGGGTGAATTATATCTCACTCCTGCGTGCACTTCTTCCCTCTGGGACTCCGGCCTCTTCTGGGCACGCTGCGATAATTCACTTGGAAGTTTTTTGTTCTCTGTTTTTCTCAAACTGGGAAGATACTTCACTTGCCAGGCCCTCTGTTTGCTCTTATCAAACAAATAAATCTGGATCTAACAGCGACGGAACATTTCTTTTCACGCTGTGTTGTTGCCATGCTGTGGTGGTGCTGCTGAGTGATCAAACTAACATGATTTCTTCTTTGTTGTTTCAGCATGAAAGACTGTCGAGGTAAGGAGCATTGTTTGTAATCTCCTCTAATATTACAGAAATGTGTTAATAAAACAAAAATAGGGCAGCAATGTTTACTGAATATGTTACTTTCAGGTACGACTCGAGCGGGGAGAGCGCCACGGACAAACCGGTGGGCCGCACCAGCTCGTACACGAGGAGAGAGACGAGGCTCGCTGCTCTGAACCGACAGGAGCAAGACTCCACCGCCAAAGACTACAAGAAGGTAGGCGCTCTAACCGTGGCCCGAAAACTGGAGCGATTCCACTGGAGCGATTCGTGCGGTGCAGAAAACCGAGGATCACCGAGCACTTGCATCTATTTTTGTAACATTCCAACGAGAAAGGGGCGCGAGGCGATGGAGATTTATCTGGACTTTATGAGAATGAACAGTATCAAAACCTCTTCTTATCAAGTCCTGGCACGCGAAAAGAGCAGAATCTCTGGAATGAAGCTCTCGTCCTTAATCTTATTTTTGCTTTTTTCAGATGTACGCAGAAGCCTTGCATGAGAACGAGAGGCTCAAGTCCAGGCTGCAGGACAGCAAGCAAGAACTGGTCAAGATCCGTTCCCAGCTGGAGAAAGTCACCCAGGTAAAGAAAAAAAAAAAAAAACTAAAGTAGCTGCCCAAGAAGTTCATGTGTGTAATTCTTGAGAAAGTGTTCCCAGCATTCGACATCAACTTAACAACCTTTTCTCACTTCCAGAGGCACGACAGAATATCAGAGAGATCCACGGCGCTCGATTCGGAGAAAAGGGTAAGTGTCCCCGCAACTTTTTCGGCATTTCATCTGATCTCTCTGCACTATCAAGACGGATGAGCGTCCATAGCTGTTTTTTCTCTGCCTTTCCCCCTTTGTAATTTTCCCGTCTAGTGCGAACTAGCTGGCTTTTTTCGCTCTTCCACCCCTCAGGCAAGTTTTCTTTTTTTCACTCGTTTCTTCTTTATTTACAGGAAAAACAAGCTCTTGAGAAAAGAGTGTCAAACATGGAGGAGGAGATAAAGGTCAGTGCATGCACCCTGGAATTACTGGCACATTCGGTCTGTGACATAACTCACGTGTCGTTAATCTCGGTGATGTTTTTGTCCCCAGCGTTTTAACAACACTAACAGAGTTGGAGGGTGCAGGCCTCCCTCGCCCATGCTAAATCAAGCACGCCTAAAGTGTTTTTTTACGGAGCAAAACACACACACACACACACACACACACACATATAACACACTCCAGGGTTTTTGTGGTTAGACAGGTGGGCCCGGAGTCAAGGAGAGGGGAAGGTTAATGCTTCGGGCTCATTACCCACAGTGTTCTGCCGGGCCACTTCCTGCCAGGCCGAGGAGGAGCCTGCGCTGCTGCTCTCCTGCTCCACTTATCCCACTGTCGGGGTGAACATTGTGACCTAGTTCCAGCTGAATACCGAAAACCCCGTCCAAGACCAAAAAGACCTGCTTTTGTGAGACATTCCTGCACCGCGCTGTGTGTATTCTGCTGCACAAAGAGACACAGGGCAGAGCAGCGGAGAGATTTCAGGCCCGAGTAGACGCGACCTGTGTGCGCTGTATGTGTGCGGCCGCAAATTACATGCTGAGATTCTAATTAGATTTTTTTTTTTATACCAAATTACAGCGACATGAAGCTGGTGTCCATCCGCTGGTTTTTACACGCATTTTTCAATTTGTGTTTCAAAAAGAATATAAAACTGATCGGAAATCAGGATCAGTCATCTATCGAGACATCTTGAAATGTACAGAAAATGTTATTACGCTTGACTCGATGCCGTGGAAACCGTCTCAGTGAATATATCATGCGACCGAAACTTCCAATGTGCTGAATCGATGAGAAGTAATGGTCGACAAAAACATCAGATTTCTGCGTAGCTAAGAACAAAACTGCTTAAAGGAAAAGTTCACCCAAAACTAAAAATTCGGACATGGAGAGTTGGAAGAAGTTTTGTAGTTTCATATATATAAAACATTTCTGGAGCCTTGCGGCAAAACAGTGTTGCAGCGTTCTGCTAAACTAATGAGGTTAATGGTGGAATTGTTTTAAAATGTAAAAAAACAACAACAAATGAATGTCTTCATACAGCTCATCCCGCTTAATCCAAGTCTCGGGAAGCCCCAACAATATTTGTACCCTCAAAATGGCATCGAGCTCGTGCACCCACTCCAGATCGGGTGCGTGCTAATGCTTTTAGCTCAGCAGCTACGGTGAAGATTTCAGCTTTAAAAAGGGTAAATAACATCTTTTCAAATCAATTTAGTGTCTTGAGGTTTCTGGAGACTTGGATTACGCTGGATGAGCTGTATGGAGCCATTTTTTTTTCAGTTGTTTATTAATGTTTTAAAACTAGTCCCCATCTGCTTCAGTCGTTTAGGAGAATGCTGCGAAACTTCAACCCAGCTTTTCATCGGCATGAGGGCGTGTGGATTACAGAATTACTGTATTGAAAGTTTTGGGTGACAGTCACTTATTTAACCATGTTATCTTGTTGCGCCCTCCTCTTCTACAATGGTTTGATGGTACCTAATTGGACAACTGGCGCCACCAGCCTTTTATCCCATCGAACAAATTCCGGATAATGGCACAACAGCAGCGAACGAAGGCGCGCGTTAATTCTCATTTTTTCCTCTCGGAAATCCAGTTCACATCTTGGCTTCATTCGGATGGAAACCCAGCAAGCCTTATTTTCCTTTAGATAAATAGAATCATGGCTCCTATCTGAGAAAAGGCAGTGACGACGACATTATATATAGGACACATCTCAGCAGCAGACGTTTGACCCCCATGTTGTCATGGTTCCCTCAGCAGGACGCCCCACTGCGGTTCCGCTGTGGGTACCAGCCCTGAGAGCAGGCTGTCTCAGGGGGAGGGGGGATGGTGAGTGGTCGCAATGATGCAGAGGAGTGATTGACACCTGCCTGTCACCTCACATGACTCTGCTCTGTCAGAGCCTAGGGCATGTTTACACGTGTGGACACACATATATGTATATATATCACATGCAAGGCTCTGAGTACTTGTTAATGTTCGACAGGCGCACAATATTTTCTTCTTTTGTGTTTTCCTTAGATGTAAAGCACGCCAAAAAGCTGGCTTGTCACTCACTCACAAAGTCACTTTCAGTCACGTTTAGCGAGTTAAAGATCCTCCACACGGGGGGAACCGTTCAGGATTTGTCCGATCAGTGCCAACCTGTGCCATCTGCTGGAAAGGAAACACAGCAGCCTGCAACACGCTGATGTCAGAGTTGTCTTTTTCTGCAGGAAAACAGAGTAACAGCTGTTGTGATTTCTCACCACTGTTAGTGTGACAACGGCTGCTGCTGCAGCAGCTGTTTTATAAGAGCGGCTATAAATAAAAACTGCAGTTGTGACAGTCTGCAGGTGACAGAAGTGTCAGCATATCAAAAGCTACCCTGCTTCTCTCTTATGGATGGTGCATGTTAACTCGGCATCATCTCCAGCTTAGGGGCACAGGTTGGACTGAGACAACCTCCTCACGTCTGAACCTGCTGACACTGCGGTTCCGGGTTTCAGGTGTTTCACATCAATCGCACTGTCTGTCCTTCTTTCCCCCTGTGAAATCGTGTGAGATAACTTTGTCGGGTCTTACATTTCCTAGAGAAAAGCCGAACAATTCTCTACAGCCTCTGAAACCTAATTAACAGCAACTTCGCGGAATTATCTGCAGGACTGGGTAGCGTGGTCAGATCTAATTTAATATCAAAGAGCTCAGTATTATGAGGATGTAATAAAGGACAGTCATTATGCATTCCCTCCCCACTCCGTCCTTTTATCCCCTCTCGCCAAGGGCACGTCTCCAGAAACTGAACGGTTTTATTATAATACCAAGGGAGCATTATATGCATGAACTGTTCAGTCCCAAACACTGACTTGCTTTAAATTGCTTTAATAAACGTGTTATGGTGTTGTAAGAAGCAGCTGGATGCCCTCCTTAAACCTCATCCTTGGCCACACTGTCTGCAAGCTCGTGTTCGGATAGCCTGAGACACTGCAAGTGCCCTGAGTGTGTGTGTGTGTGTGTGTGTGTGTGTGTCTGTGTGTGTGTGTGTGTGTGTGTGTGTGTTTCCTGTGGTTTACCCTCAGGAATCGTGACAAACCACAGATGTTTCTCTTGAACCACACTGAGGTTAACCTCATAAAGTCAGGCCAAGAAGGAGGGGAAAAATAATTATTTCTCTTCCTTTGACTTATAATGGACTTTTTACACTCTCATGGAAGTGTGAAATTTTTTGGGAAAGGGTTTTGGACTGAATTTTACCTCCCTCTCCTTTTGAAAAGCTGTGCACATAAAAAAAAAAAAAAGAAACACTTGGGCTCCTCGCCGCTCTCCGCATGCATTCTGATGCACACAAACCAAAGGAAGAAGCGGCTTTGGTGATTTTTGTTTGCTCGTTGCGGCTTTTGCTGTTTCTTCTCCAAATTCTCCCTGTTGTGTAGATATCCTGTTATATAAGTTTTTCCTGATTTGTCCCTCAGATCTGGTTGTCCTCCCCTGTCTGTCTGTCTGTCTGTGTGAGTGTGTGGGCGCACGTCTGTGTGAGTGGATTTGTACTCGGCCTCTGCGTGAGTCTTTTCTCTTTGCACACGGCCTGCCTCCCTGCACGCTCTCTCTCTCTTCTCTGTCTGCCCCCCTTTGCTGTATCTCTCTCTCTCCTCCTCTTTGCAGGCTTTCCCTGCTCTGGCTCAGGTCCAGAGCTTGCGGAGGGTGAACGAGTGTCTCCTGGCTGAGAATAGAGCCATGCTGCGCGTCCTCGCCCGCCTCTCCGAGACGGCCTCCATGCCGGAGACGGAGGACCTCTGATCCTCTGACGTCATCCGTCCTCCTTTCTCTTCCCCCCCCCCCCCACACCCTTCTTCTTCCTCCCCCCTCCTTCTCAGCCACATAACTTCTGCGCTCCTCTGTCCTTCTGGTGCCTCTACAGCCCCCCTCGTCCTCTGCTGCGTTCCTCCTCTCAGGCAGGTCCTGCACCCTCCCGATTCCTCACTCTCCCCCCCCCTCCACACTGCAGTGCATCTATCCTCTGCACTCTCTCTCACCCAGTCTTCTTTATGGCCATCTGAGGGCAACCCTGCTGACCCTACCTCCCCCCCCCTCCTGAACATTTCTCAGGCCTCCTTTGAAGTGTATTTTTAGCCACATTGGAGTTGCATGCGGGTCCACACCACATCAACGCCCCTCTCTCGTTAGTTGAGATGTTGTTTCTCTTCTCCGGTCACGTCCATCGAGCATCTTAAAGCAGCAGTCTGCATCACAAAGGATAAACACATTTGCGGCCCATATTGATTTTTCGCAACAGTCAAATATATGCGGGCCCTGCGTAATGTGCTGTGTAATCAATGCTAATGTCTTTGCCAGGCAGACAGTCCTCCGAAAGGAAATGAAATGAAATGTGCGAGATCATTAGTCCTGTGCAAATGGTGCGAGATGCGAGCGCACATATGTGACGGATTATGTGCCTGCACGTGTTTTGGTTCACCAACCCTGTCGGAGACAAACACAGACGATTATGTTTATTTAGACGTATAGTTTGACATTTCTGGAGCTTATTTGCTTCTTTGCTGAGAGTGAGAAAAGAAGACTGATACCACGCTGATGTCTATACGCTCTTGAAACTTATGTTAGGAAACGGTTACTTTAGATTATCATAATGGCATAGGTGTTAATCACAGGGGGGGACACAAGCCCCCATTCTGTGAAGAACATGATTTTGTACACCTAGTATATCACTGTAATTACAACAATGTTATCTCAATAATAATAATAATAATAAAATGCAATAGAAGCACCTTGTGCCCTTAAAGCCCTCAGCAGTGACACATCATGAATGTGCAGTACGTGTCTGGGAATCTGAGTCTGGCGGTGGTGGCCGGCCTCCAGTCAGTAGTCAAAGAAAAGATATGTTTGACATGTACTCACCTCTCCGACTGAATACAATAAATGAAATAAAAAAAGAGAGAATTTTTTTTCTCTGCACTGACTTACAGGTCACTCCTCATGTTAGCTAGTGGTTAGTGTTTGCAGCTGTTTGAATTTGAGTCAGCGAAAGAAGCTGGAAAGTGAAGCACTGAAGTTTTCCTTAGCTGGCAGGGTAACAGAGATACAGCACTACATGTGGTTTTCCCCCCTCAGGACTCGCTCTTGAGAACATTTCATGCAGTTGGCCCAGCTAAAGTTGATATAAGATTTTGGCCGCTGAAGAAAGTAATTGAGAAAAAGAAGAGAAACAGCTCAGCTGGTGCTGTCCAGAGGTCAAAACATCTGCCTACCAACAGCTCTAAGGCTTACTAATTAACAGGGTGTACGTCTTTTTTTTATTCTATTGTAGGTGCAATATGCAAGAATTGGCCACCTGTCAAATTTATACTCCTAACAAATAGGGGGCAGCATATCGCTAGAGTCACCGCTATCTGCTGCCAACGGTAGCTGATGTTAGCTCATTAGCTTGGTTAGTAGTTAAACCCACCCCCAATGGAACTGTTACCTCAGAAGTATGATGAGACTGGACGGGCTGGAGATAGCTGGTTAGCATGCTAACTTCAGTGGATATTTCTGCAACAAAATGCATACATGTCTTCGATAACATCAAATCTTCACATATTTTTGATAATTTTAGTTTTAGTTGATCTTTTAACGTTTTATTGTAAATTATGTTGACATATTGCACTTTTCAGAAAGAAAACAAACATAAAAACATTGGTAACCAAGGCTCCAGGAAGTGACTGAACCTAACCATGGACTGGCCTTCTTCCAGCACAAAAACCTTGCAAAGCTTTTACTGGGTTGGTTTATGAGCCTTCAGAGTGTTTGGTGGCAGATTGTTTTTTTTTTTAACTTTTATACACAACCAGGCTTGTTTCCAGTCTAAACTGTCTTGTTTACAATCCGTGCTAAGCTAAGCTAACAAGTTGCCAATACACGAGTGGTGTGGATCTTCTTCACCTAACTCCAGGCAATTAAGTGAATAAGGAGATTTAAATGTCGAATCATTCCTTCTTAAACTGCACTGCCAATAGCGGGGGTGAAAAGAGAAGGGTAACATACCAAAAGAAAATATCAGAGGCAAACAGGTGATCTGCCACAGGTTCTGAACAAACTGATGCTGTGTGTCTCTGCTCATTCACCAGTTTGTCTTTATCATGCCGCGGCTAGAGCAGAGGGTTATTGTTTGTCTCTAATAGAGGGGAAATACTTTGGCAGAGAGGGTGGTTATTTTTAGTCATTGCTCCTCGTGAGACCAATGACCTAGATTTGGAGAACTGACCCTCTCTCTGCGTCTCTCTCTTTGACTTTCACTCCATGCTCTTTCACTTTTTCCGTGCAAAAAAACCCCCAAAACATATATTGTCACTCCTCACCTGCATGATCGAGTCCTCGTGAAGCATGTCCTCATAACTCGGCCCTCAAACTTCACCGAAGTACAGTCCGCGTGTTGTTAGTGGTGGATGAGGCTATTCATCATGACAGTGGATAGTCTTGATGGTGAACTGAGTCACTGTACCACCTGAAGCTTTCACACACATCTCACTGAGTGTATAGAAATGTGATGACGTTATAAGCTTCTAATATACTGTCTTTTTCCCTTCTGCTGTCCCAGATCTTAACGGAGCTCAAGTCAGACAACCAGAGGCTAAAGGATGAGAACGGGGCTCTCATCCGGGTCATCAGCAAACTGTCCAAATGAAAAACAACGATGTCTGACGCTCCTGTTCTGTGTCTGTGGACGCTCCGGCCTCGATACGGCAGAGTAATTATCCACGATGTCCCGAGTTGTGGCTCCTCTCAGAGTTATGGAATAAATTAATGGTTGGGACTTTATTAGATTTGTAGAAAAAAAAAAAAAGTGATAATATTACTTCACATCAACCAAATAGGGACCAGTTGTACTGTTTGAACAACCTTTTTTTAAAGGCCCAGTTCAAACAAATCCAGGGGTTTGCATGAATGTCTGATATTATACTTCCCACACGTCACATTGAGATGTCACATTTGTTCGTGCGCCGCTGAAAAGTATTTTAATATTGTCTTAACTGCTAAAGAGACAAGCCAATTATTCATCATCATTTAATCATGCTATTTTTTCCCAACGCCAAACTGGCAGATCCATTTGAATAATCTGAATTTTTAATCATAATACGTGACCGTACCGAGTAAAATAAAAACGAGACCCAGCCAAGATGCTGCGGTTCCAGAAGCATTAACTAGAATATAAATCCACAGAGGCATCCGAGTGTTCGACCACTGAAGCCAGCACAGCTGTAAGATGCAACTCACTGGATGTTTTCTCCAGACGAAGAATGTATTAAAACGAGGGAGAAAGATCTCCAGAAGTTTTTCTTTTTATATATATATATATATAATACATCATTTCCAAATTTTGACTCCAGATAATAAGATGCATGTTTTGGCTTATCAACTAACTCAGGTTTGTCACTCAGCCGTGCCTGCTCACCCCCCTCAGCTCCACTTTAATTCAAATTTTATAACCCCGAACTCGACCTCCCTTTCAGAAACATCTCATAGAAACAATACTGATGTTTTCTGAGAGTTTTTATGGTCCAAGTATCAAAGTTTCAAGGCCCTGGAATATATTCACATATATCATCACAGCAGCAGATCTATAAACTATTAACCAACTGGTTAGATGCATTTTAGGTGACATTTCAGTCGCATTTATCATTTTCGGATTGTGTTTAGAGTACCATCCGCACTGTATTCCGTATTTGAAGAGAACTGTATGTTAGCACTGAGAGGCAGAGTACTGGCTGTATGCACTTTGTACAGAGCGGACGGTGCAGGTCTTTCATCACTAGCAGCGCAGAACCCGATTTAGTGTTTGCCAGATTCTGTTCATCAGTTCTGTCACTTTTTGGTTTCGCTCGTCCTTCATAGAGGATTTTTTCTTCTTTTTTTTCCTGTAATCCAATGGCTTGGCTTCAAACAGCAGGATAGCTACACAGAGGAGTGTGTGCGAGAGAGAGTGTTCTATGTGTTGTGTTGTAACAGAGATATATTTATTTATTTATGCATTTCTTAGTTTTAATCTTTATACATTGTTTTAGTACCTTTTTTGAAAGGAACGCGCCGGTTGTTTTTGTTGACCTTTTGGCCATCTGTCTTCTTGTTAGGTGATGAAAAAATAACAAATACCGAAATCAAGACACATGCTGCGAAATCACTGCTGACATTTTAGACTCCGTAATATGGTGCGATCTTAAATATCAAACACAATCTGGAGTTTTCGAGGAATGAACTGTGCCTTTCCATGATACAGTGCATTTTGACATATCTGTTGTGCATATGATATTGCCACAATGAATTTAATGACTTAAAGTGAAACTCTCGCCAAAAAGCAACGGAGGCTTTATTTGTGATTGAATATGAGTCAAACCTTCGTGTGAAAGCATAATTACGATGAAAGAGGCACTTTTAAGATTTACCGTAGTTTCATTTTCGGGCAAGCTAATTTTCAATGGAGTGCGGGGGCACTCGTACGCTAGCATCAAAATCGCTTTTTTTAAAACACTATGAAGGCTCAACACGACTTGAAACTTTGCTCGTAGTATCACCAGAGCAAGGAAGGCTTGAGGAGCGGTCTACCACTACTCTCCTGCCTGTTAGATCGCACTCGGGGATTGACACTTTTTGTCTGCCATGACGGCGGCGTGCCAGAGATACAGCTACTAACGTGAGTTGTTCAAAAACCTTCTTTTTAGTAAACTCTGTGTACGCAAATAATGCTCTCAGTGCTCGTGTTTATGTGTAGAGATCCTGGTGATACTACGAGCTTCAACTTCATGTTGTGTCGAGGCTTCTTAGTGTTTTAAAAATAGCGCCCCAGCACTCCATTGAAAATTAGCTTGCCAGAAAACGAAACTACGGTAAATCTTAAAAGTCCCTCTAATGTCATAATTATGCTTTTACACGAAGGTTTGACTCATATTCAATCACAAATAAAGCCTTGGTTGCTTTTGGGCGAGAGTTTCACTTTAAAGTTTAAGCACACTTAGTTGCCAGTTTATTAGACACACATGTGATACAGTCCAATGCTACAGACCAACAAAACATCAAAACTCCAAGAAGCTTATCAGCTCTTCAGGTTGTCATCAGATAACCTAAACTGGTGCTACTGTATTGTGTTGTTCAGTATTTTGGGTTCAGACAATGTTTGAACAATAAGAAAAGTGTTCACTCTACTTAATGGTGCAGTATGTAAGAATTCATACCTCTGCTGCTAACTATAGCTGCCGTTAGCTTGTAAGCTCCATTAGCCATTGTAGCGGTCATTTTAGCTCACTGAGGCCTTAAGTACCGGGGAGTGTTGGTGCTGTTTACTATCCGAACATCACCTCTTGAGGTACAAAATGGTTCGAGGCTAGCTGGTTAGCATCATAACTTTGAAAAAAAAAAAAACCTCAGCAACACAATAAACTGACATTTTTGAGAGAATTATGTTATACTTCAGATTCCGTTGATGATTGTAGTTTCTTTTTTTAAGGTTTTAAACTAAAATAATTTTTTTCTTTAAAGGTAAGAAATAAAATAACACCATGAAAGCCACCATGTAGTTTTTTTTTTTTATCATTTTTTTTCAAATGGAGTGCATATCATAGACCATATTAGCATGGCGGCCATTTTTGGGAAGCCTGAAGCAGCATTCCAGGTTGCAAACAAACAAACACAGGGAATCTGACGACTTATTATCACTTCACCACTTCCCGATATATCAGCAACTGAAAAGATAATGGTAAGTGAAAATTGGGCCATATTTCAGATAACAGATTTGACTACGCCTTAGCTAACATTAACACGCTTTAAACCACTTCCTAGCTAACATCACTGCTTGACTTATTATCTCAATATCCAGTGTGTTTCACTTCCAGGCTTAAAGATATACGTTGATATTTTGGAATAAATGTACGCCTTTCCTATCATATCTTGTCACACCATCAAACAGTCATATTAGCCAGGAAGTGGTTGAATGCTGAAGTTAGATGTTGTCTACTGGAAGCTAACAGATTATCAGATATATTGTTTTACTTTGAAAGAGGGCCTGATTTCCCTCCACATTTTTTAAAATATGTCTTGGAACGTAGCAGTGCAGAGTGTGCGCTGACTATAAAATGGTCGCCACATGAATATAGTCTACAGAGTGCTCTCAACTTAACTGTAATCAAAAAGGTGCGTTATATACATATCTTAGCATATTCAATGTGTGCTAACGGCCAGAGTCAGCTTTACATTTGCATTACAGTACCTTCAGTTGTAGATTTCTCACAAGTGATGAGCGGTGTGTCTCGTACGAGAATGATTTTGATATCTGTCTCTTCGTCACTTAACATGTGAGCTGACCAAAGTCCTGGTGTTTAATCCTTTCGGAAATGTGATGCGGGGCGGCGTGCTTTTAACACAAGTGTTTCTTTGTTCACCTTCAGTAAATAAAAATATATGTCAGCTGCAGTATTTTCTACATGTGCTGTAGATGTATTGAACTACGCAGTGTATTGTGTTGAATCGTGTTGATGATGAGCTTAATACACACACATCGGTTCACTCACTTTGCTTAATAAACTGTTAAAGCAAATGAAAATGTCTCCCTGCGTGACATCAATGAATTATGCATGAATTATTAGGAGCCGGCTGAGCTGAGCACACTGCATATCAAACACAAACGAGTCATGGTAATTAAAAGGCCTTTATTTCCTATTTGTTTTTTTTACAGAACTTGGTAACACATATGATAAATTTGTAATAAGTTATTTGGTTCCCTTGATAACTTTTATAAGGATCCCCAACGTTTGTCCACATAAGGGTCAAGAGGAGTTTGTGAGCAACGTTTGTGTCCAGTCAAGGGCTAAAGCATGCGATCCACAGTAGGCACAAGTACTGACATGAACACGCGCACCACGACACTAGACACGAAGAAACACAGCTAGAGGACACAACCTGACTGTCCTCCGATGCTTTAAAAGATGATGAAGAAGAGAAAGAGGTGGGGGGAGAAAAAAAGGAAAAAGAAAAGAGTCTTGAGGGTACAGTTGCATCAGGGACGACAGGTGGAGGACTAAGCGCTCAAGAGGGGAGTTTGGTACGGTCCTGCATGTTTGGCAGTATACAGTATGTCCATGTTGTAAACATGAAGGCCGGCATTCTTTACGCTCAGCGAGAGCAGATTTCAGAGGAGAGCTCGACGAGCCTGCTTTCTAATTCAGCTCAGTGATACTGGTGGTTACATAGCTGGTTACACGTAAACAGGACGAAGACACAAAACGAAAAAAGCAAACGTGAGTCCGGCGTTGGTTTCAAATACAGTCCTACATTCTACATCAGAAGTACAACATCACGACAACAAAACAAGAAAAAGGAAAAAAAAAAATAAAGGACAGAAGAAGTGATTACACGTATGCACAAGAATACAAAGGAGAAATACAGCGAGTAATAGAGGAGACAAGACAACATGTTTCAAAGTGGCGCCTTTACCCTGCTGAGAGGCTTCTCAACACATTTTGACAAGGCGATAAATGATCCGTTGAACTTTGGATGGTTTCCCTTTTTAAATCCCAGCGTTGTTTAAAAAAAAAAAAAAAGAACAATTAGTCGTGTGAACGCTGCTCTGAAACTGCAGTTTCAGACGCGGTTGTGCATAAGGTATCGTACATCTACACAGCTATCAACAGAACGGAGTGACCCCATATTTATAACTAAGATCGTTTGAGTATTACAGTCATACACACAGAAGATGTACATTTAGGAATGAGTTATATGTCCCATGCATGCAGACCTGTACTGTATATTGTATCTTTATAATATCCTAGTGCTGTGTTTTTGCACCATGTCTGCTAAAGGGCCTACTTTTTCGTCTTTATATCCCACACACACACACACACACACACACACACACACGCACAGCTCCCAGTTTCTGTCCCCCATAGAACTCAGTTGGTCATGTGACTGCGGTGACCCAAGCACTAATAAATAAAATCTCTTTAAATGTGCTATACATTTTATTTACCTGTAATCACATTTGCCTCATCATCAGATGTGTTCTGTTTGCCTCTGCGTGAATTGTTATTTTGGCTTTTCCGTAGATTCAAACAGTGGCGACGAATGCAGGCAACTGTAATCAGGTAGTGGCAGTATATCTGAAGACGCACTGAAACCTTTGTGTGTGTTCGACTTATTCTCAGTGCATCGTTTGGTCACAGTCGTCTGATGGGACAGTGAGTAAAAGATCATATTGCATTAGACAACGTGCAGCACGACAACACGACGCACCGTTGTCAGTATAGATAATGGCAGTTTAATTCAGAGAGAGTTCGGCGACGGAGGTAAACTTAAAGGAGTAGTTCAACATTTTGGGGAAATAGCCAAGGCTTGAGAGAGAGTCAATACCACTCTTGCGGTACGTGTCCACGGGAACCGTCATTTCCACGCTACCAGAGCAGTCATGCAATGCATCATGTCCCCTTTCGCGAGTCGGGGAGTCGTTCTTTCAACTTCGGTGCGTTCATGTCGGAATGTGAGAGCAACATGGACGCCAAAAAGTGTTTAAACTACACGTTGACAGCTGTTTTTAGTATCTAAGTTAAACAGTAGCGCAAAGGAAACGATACAACGACGACACAATACATGACTTCAATAGACGTTTCTTACCATTAACCGAATATATAGTTTCACCATGTTATAGCGTCATACGACGTCAACTCGTGTACCCAAATTTTCTCAGGGTAGTTGTTCCGACTTCATAGGACATTCACGTGATTTTTCACATTGGTTGCTTCTCATTTGCATAAAGTTGAAATCTAGGCTACCTAATGTAAATCAGGGGCATGAAGCGCGACTCGCCACCTCTGGACAGTCCTGAAAAACCTTAAAACTAACCATAGTCTGTATAAAACTGAGACGATTTCAACAGTTTCCAAAAAAGCCGCCATATTGGTCCGATTATAATTCCAAGAGCAGACTTCCAACTAGTGTTTACTTGATTGTACGGACGATGTTGTCCGTTGCTAACATGACACGTCAGGTGGTTTGTTTCACAAATCCGCAAGAGACCGTTTGGAAAAAGGGGCAGGCACTTTCAAAGAAATTACATGGAAGCTAATTGGACGAACCGTCTACGGGATATCTTCCAACAATCAGACCAACAGTAGGAGAGCACTACCATCAGCAGAGCCAGTCGGTTAATCAAACTCTTACCAATGTCCGTCTACAGTGTGCAAAAATCTATTTAGCGGCGTTTTTTTGCTCTTCTTCCTGTTAAATGAACGCTTCAGTTTTGATATAACTGACGCCATCAGCATCAACGCTAATCTCTTTAGGAGTCGCCATTGTCGTGTCTTGCGTCCAAACACCTCCCTGGACACACATACCACCAGATACGAGTTCTATAAATCTTTTCATGTCTCGGCATGAAAGCGAAGAACCGGATTTTCCCAAAATGTTAAAACAACCTCTTTAACTCCATATCATGTGCATGACATAATACGTATTTCTACATTTTCGTATGCTATTCACCAAAAATCATAACTCTATGCATAGTTCTATGGGAGGGATTCAGGGCTTAAAAACTTGGGTGCCACCGTTTTACGTTTCTCGTGACTCTGTTCTTGCTTTTTTACATTGTTGGACCTCTGACTTTATTGTTTTGTTGCTAAATGAACCAACAGAAAGCCACCAGCGCGAGCCGCAGCTCTACCAGCAGCGCGTTATTGATTGTACATGAAGTCACTGGTACATTCTGCTGCTAAACGGGAAGAAGAGAAAAACTCGATCAGTGATCCAGTTTGGTTCGGAAATTGCACTCAGCCCAAGGATAGAACACACTCTCTTCTAAATATATATATATATATCTATATATATATATAGATATATACGGTATATCATTTTAGCAGTATTATTGAGAACCTACTGTGATATTATATCTATTGTTTATACTATCAAAACAAGGCATATACATTACTAATCACAATACTGTAAAATCAGCTACCTCTATGAAACAAGGACATCAACAGCTCTGAAAGTAGAAAAAGACACACTCACTCTACTAAACTCACAGCTCACATATACAGTTAAAATGGATTTTTGCCCTCTTGACGAACAAAGACCTCTGAACGGAATGTAAAAGAGAAACACTAGTCGAGGAAAATGAACGACATGTCGGAATTTTTTTTTTTTTCTTCATAAATAAACTCTAGCTACTCTAGCTGAGCTCTAAAGAGTTAGTGCTTGAGTTTTATGGCTTTAGTTTTATCGTATTCATTTATCTTGTATACACGTACACATATTGTATAATAAACACAGTAAAAGAGACACAGCCGTGAAAGGTTTTTAGGTCATTTAAATAGAAGTGGAAAGTAAAAACTTCCAAGGAAAGTCAGAGAGAAGAAGGGATTCCAAGTCATTTGTGTGTTCAGCGGAATGGGATTGTTCATCTTTTTTTGGCCCCGTGGAAATGATCCGACAGACTTCGTTCTGGGTTTTGGTTACTGGCACAAATAAACGACTCCTACAATCCAACTACGGATTGCAGAAATTATTTCAGTCTTCTTCCAGTGAGTTATTTCAGAATGACACCGTGCCAAATCTATTAGAAAATACTCGTCTTATAGACTTGGAGACCCCCTCTGCCCCGTTCCAAACATTTAAAAATTTTAAAACAGATCTCTTTTTTTTTCCCAAAAAAAGCAACAGCAATAAAAAGAACAAACATTGGCCTTCAGATAAGTGCTGGAACTAAAACGTATGGCAGATAAAAATGGCATCAAATGAAAACAAAAGTAAACAAATAAATAAAAAAATCGGATCACAAGGAATTAGATAGCAAGCATGCGGCTACATTTTCATCCTACATGAACTCACACACAGTACTGGACGACACACTTGCTTAAGAAGTTCAGGCGTGGAAAGGTTTCTTATTAGTAGTAGTACTCTAATATTTGTATGACATTCTCTCCAATGACCCTCATGGAAAATAAATACACATTTTGTTTCATTTAGAAAATATACAGTGCATCTTTTTTTTTCCCCCTTCGTCGTGTTATTAAAATGACAAATGACACCCATTTACGTACACGAGATATTTTTGCTTCGTCTCTAAAACATGCTCTTATGTACAGTATTTTTCGTATAAACATGCAGTATCAACGTGTATGAACTATGTATATAGGCAAAACTACACACCGATGGGTTGCTTGATTGCTTCCAAGTTGCCTTTTCTTTAGTGCTGCTTCGTCAACGGAAGAAAAATAAAAAACGGTTATGCGAGATGAGAGAAACAGAAAAATCTGAATATGGGTCTATGTCGGTCATAAAAAAATAATTTCCAACAGAGAAAGATACAAGAGCCAACATTCATTAAATTCCAAAACTAAAACAAAAAAAAACAAGAAGTTGCAGTACTGTCTACGTTTGCATTTTTCTCTCACACAGTCAACGGGTAGTTTTTGCTGTTGGTGCTCGCGGATAAATAACTGGACCTGCAAGCAGGTATACTGGGACCCAAAGCACCTGACACATATCAGGATTTCAATTTCACCGATTTTTTTTTACTCAGGACTGATGAGTTTTTGGTCCGAAAGGTTTTCAAGACAAGTTGGTCCTCAAAAATCCCTCTTCCAACAGAATTCAGAATATTGCAAATACTGAAACCGATTTCCATTCTGCGAAAGGAGCAAGTGGAGCAGTGTTAGAGTGAAACGTGTCTCTTTCTCTTGTCTGAGGAGTCCGTTTGTACGAGGGGACCTGTCTGGCATGTCACATGTGCCACAGAAAAAAGTCAATCTCACAACATTTTATCATTTAAAAAAAAAAAAAAGAAATAAAAAAACAACACAGATCAGAAAGAACAGTGTCAACTTACCACAGAACAGAATAATACCCAGTAGTGCAATTAAATTCAACAGTTTGGTAAGCTGTGTATAAAATACACATGGATCAGTGCCTTCTTCCAGACCGTAACCTTGCAATCAAGATGAGGAAAAAACTTAAGATTTAAACAATCGAAAACACGTACACGGAGAAAAGAAAAAAAAAAGAAAGCTGAGCTGAAACAAAGTGACAACGTGGGGAAAAAACTGCTGACACTCCCTTGACCTTTTTCTCAGCAGTTGTTCCTAACATAAATAATTAAAGCTCTGGATTTTTTTTGAGGGTGCTTCAACGTAAAACATTTGGATTTTTAAAGTGCTTGAGGAATTAAAAAAGCGTTTGAAGTTAAATGAAATAAAAGACGTAATAAATAGAAGGGTAAAAGAGACCAAAAAAAAACGGAGGAAAGAAATGAAGAGAACAACACCGCTAACTGGAAGGCGTCCCTGGTAAGTTGAAAATTGCTTATTTTGTTACTTTGAAGGCTTGTCTCCTTTATGACTGTAAGACGGTTATAGGGATTCCTTTGAAGTAAAACCCTTGTGTCAAGTCCATGACTAATGGCAGTAGCACTGAACAAGTGAGATACAGAATCAGAGGCGTTGGGGAGGGGAGGTGGGTAAGACTGCAGGCAGTAATCGACACCTTGTAAATATCATGTCATTTTGGTTGGAATCAGTCCCTGTTGTACCCGCTCTTGATGTTTCCCTTGCTTTTTTTTCTCGTTGATGTTTCGGGTGACAGCCTTTTTTTTCTTTTTTTCTTTTTTTTGCACAGTCAAAAAAATTACACAAAACCCCCGAAAAATCCATCGCTCCCTGTTCCCTGACATACCATTTCATGGATTAAACTAAGTCGTGAGCCTTACGTCACCGGAAGAGAGCGAGAGAGAAAAAAAAAATAAAAAAAAAACCAAAGCGGTCAAGCTTTTTTGAATTCTTTTTTTTTTTTTTTTTCCCTCGATCGAGAAGTGGGAGTGTTTGAATAATAACGACCCGTTTAGAAAAAAAGGCATGGAGATTCCGTTTTTCCTCTCAGTTTTCCTGAGACGATGGGTGGAACATTAACTAATCGAAAAAAGGCAGTGTGTCTGTGGGTAACTGGATACGTGACTATCCCTACTCGGCTACCCGACTCTAGGAATGTACTTCAAAACCAACAAGAATCATCTAGAATGATAACTGGCAGGTGTGGAACATGGTGCACAAAACACCTAAGGAATGGACCTGCTTGTGTTATTTCTCTATTATATGGCAGTATAAAGCATTTTTATTATTAATAAGCACTACTCTAAGCAAACTGTGTCACTAAAGGGAAAGGGGTGAGAAGTACAACATGAGCGAACGTATGTTTTATCCCCTCTATCACCGGGTTCCCATATAGCACTCGTACTGTTCTTCGTAGTCTACTCTGTATTCTTATTAATGGAACCACAACCCCAATACAAAAATAGATCTAAAGGAAATCAACGGAGTATCTGTCCATCCTGTGTCTTCTCTTCTTTTTTCGAATGACATGAATTCATATAACATGATGCTTTTTTCTCTTTTTTTTTCTAAACTATATTTCCCATCATGTTGAATGGTAATCTATGGATCTTTTTGAGAGGCGGCGGAGGGAGAAAAAGGAGGTGGAGGTGGAGTTGGAGGGAGCAGATGTACAGTTAAGGGTGCTCTTTTTGGAATATACACTGATATGTGGGACCTGGGGGGGGGGGGGTGGCAGGGGGGATGATGGTGGGAAATGCATGGGGTAGGTGGGTGGAGGAGGAGGTGGGGTTTGGGGGGGGGGCGGCGATGTGTTCTGGAGGCAGTTTTACTTCTTGGCATTTAGGGCTGCGACAGCGGCATCCACCTCCTCCTCCGGCTGCAGCGGATGCCACTGGGCGATGGGGCGACGGGGGTTGGCCAGCATGTCGGACCAGTGTTTCAGCCCGGCCCCTGTGGACCTGCTTCCCACCAGGATCTTCCCAATGGCGTCGTTCTTGCCAATCTTGTCGTAATCCAGCACTGTGATCACAGCCAGGATTTTCTGGGGAGAACAAGAGAAAAAAAAACGTTACGAAAAATAAATAAAAAGGTTCAGAATGGGGTGATGATTTCACGTTGGTGAGTATTTTCCAAAATCAGAAATCCTGCTTTTTCGATGGAGGAGGTTTGTATTCCAGAAATATCGCAGCTGATGGTGCATGAGCAGTGTTTTGGCGGCAGTGAGTCCCATTGCTGTGGCTGCTGTTGGTGCCTTCAGGGGCGTCTGTGTGGGGTGGAGGCTAATTGGAGTTGCTAGATGCTTCTGTGTGTTCCAGACACGTTCAGGGTAACGCTTTATATAAAGGTCCTTGTAGTAAGCCTTAGTTAATAATAAGTGTTTAATAAAGTTAAGAAAATCCTTATAATTTCTTACAATTGTGTATAATAGGAATACATATACATTCATTGAGCTTAACCAATTAACCTCTTATCGAATCTTAACTAGTTTGACGTTTAATTACGATCTAAACATTCTTAATTACACATTTAGTAGCATTAACTTCACCCTTATTTATGGGAAACTTTAGTTTTTGAGCCACTGTATCTAAATGAAACTGGATGACTGCAGTAATGACTCAGCTTTAGGGGTAAGTGATCTACAATATGCTCTACCTGGGAACTCCTCTTATCTACAGTTAACCATCAATTATTTGTTGCTGTGTTAATGTGATCAATGAGGTTTTATTTAATGCTTTCAGAATCTGCTCTGCGAGGTATGCAAATCAGCACATACATCAAAAACCAAAAAGTGTAAAGTTGGACAAGTTGTGGTTAACAGGAGGCTATCTCTCTGACAGCAGTAGCTGTGTCTTCCTGGAGTCTCTGCTTGCTGCCTGGCAGGCTCACAGTGATGGCAAGGCTTCAAGACTTCATGCTAAGCTAAGCTCAGCTAACTGGCTGCTGGCTCTAGTCTCATATTTACCAGACAGACAAGAGACGGCACTGATCTTCTCATCAAACTCTTTTAGAGACGGTGAAAAAGAACATTTCCCACAATGTCGCATCATCCCAATAAAGGCTGATTTATGATAATAGCACAAGAACAGAAGAATCATGACTGTTTCAGCAAAAACATCTATATTAAGACTGTTAACTTCAGCTGCCATTAATCATCGCTCATACCAAACCAAATAAGGATGCAGCAGCAAACTTAGCAAGGGTACATTTTATTGCCCCAAGGACTTTAACTGGAATGATAGTCTCACTTTAATTTGATTCTGAGGTGACATTTACATGGGAGTTTTGTGATTTATCTCAAAGGTTTGAGTATTGGGTATATTGTTTTCACATTTTTTTCACAAATTATCTCATTCTAGAGGATGAAGAAGCAAGAACTCATCACAAATTGCTCATATATAGTGATATGTTCCCACCCTCAGCTCATCTAAATGTTGTCGGGCATGTACACATAAAATATATTACAAATCAGGAATGAGACAGCAGTGTACAGGATTTATATGTCTTCAACTCCAATCAACTGCTTTCCAGCTGTTGTTATAAGTACTCAAAAGTCACACTTGAGTAAAAAGTGAAGAGCCTATTCGAACAGTACTTCAGTAAAAGTATCTGATAATAAATGAATTTAATTAACCATAGTACAAGTATAGGTCAATTTCATATACGTGTGTGTGCACTTTGTTTTATTTGTGATTATCTGAGCAGATATTCAGCATTTTTGTGATTGTTAGTGTGTGTTTTATCCATTTACCGTTAAAATGAATTAATACATGTATAAATGCACTACTTTGAATCTGATGCAGCTTAAAATCTGCAAATGATTAGTAACTAAAGTTTTCAAATAAATGTAGTAGAGTCAAAAGTACAATATTTGCCTCTAAAATGGAAATTAGCAGAAAATGGAAATAGTCAAGGAAAGCACCTCAAAATTGTAATTTCGTTCACTACTTGAGTAAATGTATGTTTCTCTTCCTGATGATTGTTGGGCGCAGGAGCACACTGATACTGAACTGGGTACACATCTGCCTCTTCATGGTCAAGTAGTAATGAGTGTTTTTATTTCGATGCAGGTTGTCTGAACGCTTTCCTCAGCGCTTTTATTCCTGCGGGACACGGTGGCACTCTGCCCACCCCTGACAGATCCTGACGGACTTGGCCAAGTGAGTCCACGCCCCTTACCTGCATCTGCTCAAGAGGAATCTCGAAGCTGAAGGACTCGTTGTAGTACGGGTTCAAAGTGTTCTTCTTCACCGTCGTCTTCTTCTTCTTCAGCCTCTTTCCGTTCTGCAGCAGGTTAATTTTCACGTAGGGATCTGAAGGAAAAAAAAAAAAAAACGGGAAAGAAAATAAAGTCATGGTGAATCTGATAGGGATGCACATGCATGCTTGGGTTGCAGTGCTGTGATGCACCAACAGATGGGGCCAATGCTGAACCCAGCGGGGAGTTCAGGGCTGGTGCATGGTGAGTACTGCAGCGTCAGCACGTGAGCAGAGCGGGCCCGACCTAATGGCTGTGCTCGCTGGCGTGCTGCTTACACGCCGCAGTCCCACTGATTCCACACTGAGCCGACCACAGTGTCAATTTATGTTAAATGAGAACATCAGAATAGTCTCAAGCGTGATGATATGATAATAAAAATGCAACATCTGATGCTCGGCTGTGTGTAAATACCTGACAGTCCACCCACGTCCATTTTCTTCAGGTTCTTGGCCTCAAGGATACAGATGGTGAGCTTCCCGGCAGTGGGGACGTAACGCAGAGAGATGCAAATGTCACCCAGCTTCTCCGGCTGCGAGGGGAAAAGGTCCAAGAAGTGAAGGGGGTTAGAATATAAAGCAGCAGAACTGTTGTGTCTGATTTACAGTATGTTACATAAATATACAAGCTGTCCCCCTTTGGAAATTGCATTCTAAAAATATAGCATCAATAAAAATATCTCCCGGTGCCATTACTCCCGTCTCAGTAGCGGCAGCAATTATCGGTATTCTTAAGTACATCTAGTTTGTCTTTTCATAGTTCATAAAATATCTGAGATTGCAGGCAACTGTGGAGTGTTTCTCCTTAAGATGGCTCTGGGGAGGTTTCATTGATTAAAAGCTGTTTTTCATATTCTCGGGCAGCTTAATGATGAAAACAGCACATTACAGGCTGCATGGCTGCAGAGGAAGCTGTGCAGAAACAGAGAAAACCTCACCACTAGCGCTTTGAATCTGAACGGCAGACATGCAAAGCAGACACCTTGCGCTCGTGCTTATTTTTTCGAGTCCAATTTAACGTATTTGCGTTTGTTTAAAACCTCTTTAACGGTCTGTATTATGATTACAGTTAAGAAGTTAGAGGTAGAAGACGCTGTCATGTGCCAAGCCTGACTGATAAATTGCCCTGGCAAATTATATATCTGTACACGTTTCTGCATTTCAACAAGACATCGCCGGACAGAAACATCAAAGATGTGTTGAAGGTAATGTAGCGTAACCGTCATATAATTTGACATGTTACAAGTAGTCACAGTTCTTTAATAGCCCAATTTAAACCTGCAACAAAGGATTTGTTTGGCTTTTCAAGGGCAGCAGAAACAAACCACAACACTGATATACCATCACCTTCGCAGTTGATATGTTGAACTTGTCTCCAAACATTGACTATTTACACATCCAGCAGTTATAGGGAAACTTCATCCTTCATTTGGAGTCATGTTTTTAGCCACTTGGCAAATGAAAAGCCAACATTCTCTCTCTTTATGCTCTGTTTTTGGTCTCAACCAATTTCTGCGGGAAATATCTGGCCTAATCTTCGAAGGGATGCACCTTTTTGTGTTTAGTGGTGCTAAACCAAAGTCATATATTCCAGCGGCTAAGTGCCTAAACAACGGTCCGGGGCGCCTGTTGTTTTGGGAGTCACTGGCAATCGACCTATTCAGTTTTTTTTAGGTATTTTTGAGGATGTGTTGGCGTTGTTTAAAAATGTTTTTCATGTCATGGTTTGAGTGAAAAAAACTTTATATTCTGATATACACACTGGCCTAAAAAACTAGTAAAACACACAACTGTACATCGTACATCGGTGGAAGTAATCGTGAAAAAAATAATAATACAACACCCAGATTTATGACTCTTACCTCTTCTTGATCTGCGCTGTCCAGGTCTTTCCACTCCTCAATTGGCTTCGCCAGGTCAAGGGTGTTCATGGGTATTTTAATCTCTCCAATGACGTCATGTTTAGAGAAGCGATCGAAGTCATACACTGACATTACCAGAGTCTTCCCACCCATCTCTTGGAATGGAATCTGTCAGACATAAAGCACATATCCCATTACGCTGGTTTGTGTGGTTTTTGGAGTAAGAGTCACATCAGAGCTATAAAGTGATGTGGGTTGTGACTTTAGGCTGGAGCTCAAGATTGCCTCACTTAATAGCATGCAGCCTCAGCAGAACTAGCCCGACTTTGACAAGGTAAAGCAGTCTGAATTGGTTTTCATAGAGCTTTGTCAGCAGCCAGGGGGCAGCGGAGGTGGTCCTCTCCTTTAATTTGATTCTCTCCCACATTCTCCTTGTCAGACACCTTCAGCGTGTCTGCTGCCTTTCATCATCTGAAGTGATCACGGAAGTAGAGAAAAGACAAGCGTGGCACTTCACCTTCAACGGCACACGTCTACCTATTAAACGGCTCCATGTACATGGAGTTTCAATAAGTAATAAGAAGAAGGGTAACCACGAGGCGTTCAGTCTTACCTTGAAGGTAAAGGTCTCATTGAAGACGGGATTGAGTGTTTTCTTGTGAACCTTTGTGTCAAACTTCTTCTTTTTGTCGGGGAGGACGAAGACCTTGACGTAGGGGTCGGACGTGCCACCGCTGTCCATGGAGAGGAGATCAGCTGCTTGCAGGATTCCTACAGTGAGCTGGGGAGGTATGAAGTATGTGATTAACAGTCCAGCTTACAGCCCCAAATCCTTCCCCGTGTCCTTGAACCTGTTTTTTCTTCTTCACCAAAGCAAATGTCACATAAAGGAAACTGGAACAAACTTCTGAAAGTAGTTTGTTTGCTTGCCTTGTTCTCCTGGAAGTCATAATCAATGGAGTACTGCAGCTTCCCGAGCTTTTCTTTCTCCTTCACTTCTTCCTCTTTCTCATCTCCAGTCAGACCAGGTTCCACATCGTCTTCTTCGTCATCATCATCCTGTTGTTTCTGCAGAGACAAGAGGGGGAGGGGGGGGGCGGGCGGCAGAAGGAGGAGTAAGAGGATGTTCCTGAGGGTGGCGGCTGTGCTGAACACAAAACCTCGGCCGTCAGCAGTCGGGTCAGTCACAGCACCTACCTGCCACTTACCCCCTGCTCACCCCGGTGTTACTAGTGCAATCTGTTCATCGATGACCACAGGTTGCAACCTGACTTGATTTCACTATTTCTTGGGTGACACCATTTGCTGTTTTTTCCTTTTGTTCTCTTAAGCATTACATGTACGTTCATTAAAGGGAATTTCTCTTCGACTACAACATGTTGTACAAATGCCATTAGAGCACTCAAAAAAATGAATAATTACGCCTAAAACTTTTTTTTAACAACGTGCACACTTTCCATCTTATTTCTTTTGTAAGTTAAACGTTAAGAGTCAAAATTAACGCAGAGGTTTTCTGTCATGTTGTGTGTGTGTGTGTGTGTGTGTTTATGAACACATTTTGTTTATATGAAAGTCTACATTCAATTAAATGCTTTGATACTCAATTCTGATTGGCTGGAAGGTGTCAATTAATTAATATTTTACTGAAATTACAGTAGCCATACCACAGTGACATGACTGGTTAGGTTGCAAGTCTTGTTCTTAAACTTGCTGTGTAATTAAATGTACTGTTGTTTCTGTACCGTACGCAATATTTTTGAATATTGCAAGCATAGCGTTAGCTGTCCGGCTAACAGCTGAGCCATCAGCTCAGCTGTTATCCTGCTGTTGTCCTAATGTTTCCATTACATAAGAACCTTATGGGACTGTAATGATTGTTTCAGCTATCAGTCAAACTCTCAGGTGTTGCCAGGGAAACTGAGTTACCTCTTGCGATTGCAAAACATGTAACAAATATATGTTAATAGTCATTATCTTTTTTTCTTTGGCAAGTGACCGTGTTATAAGCAAGATAATAACATTTTCATGATGATGGACACCTCGTCGGAAGTTATCCCTTTCATAAATATTCATAAACAACAGTTGCGACTTTATGATACCATCAAAATAATGTTTAAAGATGCACTACATGATAAGGAGTCTAAGTCTAATAAACATCAATTGCAACTTTACAATAAACAGTCGCTTAACAAATGGCTTAAAAAGCATTTCATTGATTTTTAACAGTTAAATAACTATTAACTAAAGTTTAAATGTGCCATTTATTAATGAGAGTTATTATATGTTACCAATCAGACTAAGTTGTTTCATTTACACACACTCACTCAATTTGGTCTAAAAAACTTTGCATTAAATGTGACCTTTCACACTGAACTCATGTAATAAATCAAGATGGAAAATGTACATGTGATTAAAATGCCTAAACTCAGCGTTTTAGACATAGGTATTTGTTTAATGGAGTGAACAGAACTCTGTTATTGTGCAAAGAGTGGAGAGAGATAGAGGGAGAGAAAGAGGGAAACAACAGATATAAAAACAGTCAATATACAGGGGGTGGACAGAAAAATAGGAACACCTTACGATACACTGCGATCTAATATAAACTAAGCCGTCCAGAAAAAAGTGAATATTTTCCTGTTTTTACTAATGAAAATGGTGATAGTCAAATCTGTATTACTGCTAATTGCTTTTTTTTTTCTTTAATCAATACGACCCACTTGTGTAGCTGCTCGTAATTGGATAATTACAGGCGGTGTAGACAAAATAAAAGGAACATGCCAGGAGACAGGATTTCAGCTTTGAGGGGACAGCATTGCGGCTACACAAGCATCTACACAAATCCCAAAGGTGACTCATCCCAAGTGAGTCATTTAAAGTTGTTTTAGAAAAAAGTCAAAGAGAAATCGTGACGTCGTATCCCACACAGAGGAAAGCTGCATCAGCAAAGATGAGCAAAAGTCACAAGTACACAGACTGGAGGATATTTTCTCAAAAAAAAGAAAAACTAACAACAACAAAAAACACCACGTTTAGTCTTTTGGCACAAAACCTAATCACTTCAAACCAGAAGCAAATGCAGAGCTACTGCACCGCTCGCAGTGTAATGCAAGGTGTTCTTCTTATTTTATCCACCCTGTGTACAGTATTTTCAAACACAGGCTGTCACAGGAAGCACAGCGTCCTTACTGAGAGAAAACGAAGGATGGAGCTATAGATTCTGATCAAACCACGCTGACGCTGCGATTCCTGACACTTTTTTCTTGAAGAGCTCTCAAACTTGCCCAAAAAAAAAAAAAAAACTGCAGGCGGATTGCCTGAGAACTGATAGTGTAAGCTGTTTGACAAACAGGTTTATTTCAAGCCAGACATTATTGCTGTTTGCCGTTCATCTTCTTCCTGACATCCCAAAGTCTCATTAATGTGTTTACACTGGTACTGTTGATAGGATTTGGCTGCTGTTATGACTCGGGTCTGATTATTGTAGCTAACGTACTCACTGATTTGTTCCGCAATTTATTCCGAGCCGAGTCTTGATTTTTCCAGCTGATTGTCTAATGCAAATTATTGTGACTCTCGATCATAGTGCTGGGACAAAATTCAGCCGTGTGCTGGCAGCTAACGGCTCCTGAGATTATCGGGGCTCGATAAAGAAGATAAACTCGAGTCCTCCGTTATCGTCCATCTTGGCTTTACATCGCACTCGGTGGCTCTCCAGTATTTCATCTCTTTAGAGGCGGTCATGACTAATCGCGTGAGGGCAATTTGCTCTGATATGAATATTAGAGTAAACTTGCACTTCGGATGCTGTGTGAGGCTGGATAATATCTCAGTATGGCCCACTTTCCTATGGCTGTCTTCTTGAAAAAACACTGATGTCTTCGTAAGACTGGAGGGGTCCAGCTACTCACTGGTGAGCTGGAAGAGGGAACAGGGCACACACACAGAGAGTACACACACCACCAGCACGCATACTGCACCCGCGCACACATTTGCGTACATGCAGGCTCTCATGCATGCTCGGAAAATAAACGAAACACTCACGTTCTCTCTCACGCGCTCACATTCTCACACAACATCCTTATATATATATGTGGCATTCTCTATCTTTTATTGTGGTTAAATGCTTTTCATTCAAGCATGCCAGGCCACACAATGCAGGATCAAGTTTCTATCCGATGGCAAATGTAGTTGAAAAAACAAATGAAATTACCTTTTTATTTTCTGAGGACGGATAAAAGTGTCGTTTTTGTTTTCTTTTAAAACCCCCTTTGACAAATTTTTGTCAGGTCCATAAATGTTTCTGTACATGTGCCCTGAGTGAAATGTACGCAATCCATGGAGGGATCATGCTATATTGAGAATTCCAAGTTGTTCTCAAAAAATTCAAGTGGGGGGGTTCAGAGACAAAGACATGGTACGTCTGAATGTATGCCCTTTGGTCAACTCAATCAGGTGAATTGCAAGCTCAATACTGAGGTTTGACTCGAAGAAAAATGTCAGCCAGGTGATGTGGGCTTTAACTTTGGATCGACTGAGGCCTCAGCGGGGTTGACTGGCAAACATTCTGGCCGACCATTTCTCCTCAGTGAGACCCGAGTGCTTCAGGGAGAGAGGGGGTCAATGACTGGTCACCTAGTATGTCAGCAGCATGGGTCATCCAGAAACGTTACTCTCAAGTCAAGTTGTGGCCATTCAATGGTACCTACTGCAAGGGCATATGCTGGTCTTTGTCAGGAGATACAAACAGCCTTATCTGTCGCGGAGCTCTGAGCGTGTTTGCACAAGCGCTTGCGCAACGTCCGGATTAGAAATTGATAGCGTCTCCGCAGAGAAGCTGCCTGCGAGATTTTTGTTTTTCGAGGGGGGCTGCGCGATCGAGGCCTGTTATGGTGGAAACATGCTCAAAGCTCTCGTCTGCGTGTAAAGATTCAGCCATTATTTGACAAACACCCAGCTTACCCCTTGCACATGCATGTTAGTGATATCTAGTGAGTTGCTGAGTGCACTCGTCATTCAAAGGCTCAACTACAGGATGAGTATTTCAAGTCCATTTCAATCCATAAACAGTTAAAACACATCTTTAGTTCTATTGTTTTGGTTTTTTTTTCTTGCCAAAAAAAAAAAAAAAATTGCAATCTCTGGATATTCAAGACATAGCAGTTTGTGCGGCATATCAGTTCAGTGGATTTTTTTTGCGAAGCAGCTTATTCGCTCCCATAGATTCCTCAAGCACCCGCAGCACCTAAGCTTGCAAAAAACTAAGGAAGCCATAGCACTCATTGTCATCATCATTGCAATCCAAACCCCCTCCCTCCAAGCCCAGCCCGCCCCCACCAGCTTCCCCCCCCCCCCCCCCCCCCCCTTGCCCTGGTCTGCGCTTACTCAGAGCGGCCAGAGAGGGGCGCCGCGTGCTGTCAGACCTACCGTAGGCAGAGAAGTCCACCACAGTCAAGATACACGGAGCACACATAAGACACAAAGCAGGAAGGAGGAGAGCAGAGACAAAGGCAGAGATTGAACTCACAGCAGACACCAAAGAAGGGTAATCACAGCAAATGCAGTCAGCTACACTGTGGGGAGCGAGGAAAATGACAGATAGAGAAGCCTCCTCATTAGCACAATCATATCTTGCGCGGCAGGGCCGGTGGGATTTTTTTTTTTTCTTTCTTTCTTCAAAATAACTCCACTTCTTTTTTTAGACGTAGCCTTATTGTGCTTTCGTCAAAATCGTCAATCAACGCGTGTGAAAAAATAGTAATTATGCCCCCCCCCCCAAAAAAAAAAACACAACGGCATCGCGCAAACTACTCATTTTCATAATTGCTCTTTAATGACTGGCAAAAAAAAAAAAACAATGGCTAAGGCTGATAGGAGTCCTGTCATTTTCCACTCAGATCCCCAAAAAGCACAAGTGAGAGAAAAAAGAGCAACGATAACATTCATGACAAATGCATTAAATAACCAAAAAAAGAAAGAAAGAAAAAATACAACATAATCATGGTGAGTCAAGGGTGTAATTAACACCTGCAGAGAATGCAAAACTGTGACTGGGTTAGAACAGTCATCCGAAAAGTTAAACAGTGACATGTCATCTGATACGCTTTTGAAACAGGAAGCTCGACTGAAAAACACAAGGGCTCGCTGTTTGTTATATAATTAGCTGAGCAAAAATGATCGCCACATGCATGTTTTCTCTCTGTTCCAGTACAAAGCTATACTGTAAGCTGTTACATAATAAGGATCAAGCCGGCTGTGTTTACAGCGTAGGTGTAAATCCCCCTCGGCTACAATGCGACCTCCCGCGGTGGAACATACCTCTCCCCCTTTCAGGTTCTTCATTCCCATGTCACCCTTCCCCTTCTTGCCCTTCTTGTTCTTCTTCTTCTTGCAACAGCATTTCTTGATGATGCAGAAGCAGCATGTTAGAATGAGTAAAGCAGCGACCACGGCAATGGCAATGATGGCCCAGGACGGCACTGAGGAGAGGAGACGGCACAGCCACACACAGAGAAAGAGAAAGAAATACTTTGACATTTGACCGACCAATCATTAAGCCCGCTCCATGTCATGTCCCGAGCCAGATATACTCAGTGAGAGGTGCTAGGTTATCAATTAGTTCAGGTAAAAATTAGATTTCTCCGCCATTAGGAAGGGCAGCCAGTGATCAATACTGAATAAAGACATTATGAGGCTGCCAATGCCTGCAGCCGAGGAGAAAATCTAATCCTGGAATCATTGCTCAGAGTCACATCGATAACAGCTGGTTGATCAGAAGCGTTTTTTTTTTGGGGTTCGTCACTCACGTGGGATCTTGTCGATTTCATTCAGGAACTTGTTTTTGATCTCGTCGAAGGCATCGTTCTTGTCGACCGGCTCGGTGGAGTTCTCATTGGAGACTAGCGCGACGGGGGCTGGAGTCACAGTCAAGGCACTGGCCCCCGTTGGCTTAGCAGCGACCATGGGCGTTGTCTTTTCCTTGAACAAGTTCCACTTCGGCATTTAGGCTGCACACACGGTCCCTGAAACACAGCGGGAAAGCAAAAACGTGAGTCAGTGAACGGCTTAGACGTTTTTTTCTGCAATATGCTTTTGAGACTAAAAAGAATAATGATTAAAGGTGACAGCAAACAAGTTCTAAAGTTCATAACACTACATTATACAAGTTAAAAGAAAGGAATAATTTACAGTCTACAGCGGTTTGTTTAAATGCCCAAATTGACGAATGAGGTTTTGGTGCATTACCTTCATTAGGAGAACTAATAGAGCTGTTTTAGGACTGAATTAAACACCAAGCAGAGCAACTAATCTTCACAAAATCGCTCCAAACGATCACAGATGACTGTGAGTCGGCTGTTATACATTTGGTGGTTTGATCCCCACACCCTGCAAACATGTAGAGGTGTCCCTGAGCAGAACCAATGCATATAAAGACGGACGATGTTAAAGCTCCCCACAGATGCAGCCAAAACATCTAAATCCCCTGCAGCATCATGAACCCTGTCGCCTCCATGTCTCATGCAGATGAGACATGGGCGAATCTGAAAACTCAGACCTCCTGTCAAACACATTTTTCACAAAGATTATTTCTGTCATTTCAGGTCGTTCTCATCACGTTATCACGCTGTTCATTTGTTATAAGTTTGGTTTCTAATTTCTCGTCACTATAAAAAAGGGATGAAACGCAGTGATTAAAGACTGAGCCCTGCTCATAATCATAGATTTAAAAACAGAATTATACAGCGACCGCAAAGATGGCAACCATTCTCAGACTTTTCTCAGCTCAAGGAACGTATACGTATAAATCCTCCACATCAATTCATGATAGAAAGAGTGGTAATTGACCCTGTTTGCAGGTCGAGGTGTCCTGTCAACAGTTTTGATGGCGTCTTTTATTTTACCAGGTCTTTTTAGGGCCACAGGGGAATTATTTTGTTTGCCGCTGGTCAAAATGGGAGCAAGGGTGAGCCGCTGAGTCATATCCAGGTCTTATCAATACATCCACGCTCATGGCTGAGTTTGGCGGATACATTACGAGGACCTTGATACCCCGGCTCCACTGCGCAGTCCCTGCTCCACATGACATCACTAGTTCAAGGTGGCAGTGCTCGTATCTGGGATGATCTGGCTTAATTTCTGTACACCAGGAAAAAGTGGAGGTGTTTTGTCAACCTTTCAATACATCGAGCAAGACGCTGAAACCTGAACAGCATTATAATCGCGCACGTGCGTCGAATCGAAGTCAGTGGATCATGTTGGATGGGAAGAAGATGGGAAAGGCTATCTTCAAAAGGTCTACGCCTGAGAATCACCTTCTTCTACATCTGCACACAGTCAGACAATCAAAGTAAATGTGGTAATATAAATGTTTTGTTTTTTTTCATTGTGTCACGGTGTTGGTTAATGAACTCAGAGAGTCTCTGTGAGATCGTGATCTGTTTTTTATAAGACACACCTGAGAACCAATTAACAAGATCACAGGAAGACAATTTAATCACACAAAGCCTCGCTCGCACACGGACGCACTAATTTAAATATTCATCGCAAAAATAAACCGGCAGAACTTGTTTGTAAGTGAGACCTCCAGAGTGAATGAGTGTTTCTAACTTCTGTTTGTTCTGCAGTCCTTTCCTCTAGCATGAAAGAAAAATGATTCTCCATCCACAAGGTTCACTGTTACACTGTCATCAACAATCATTTACATTGCGAGTTAAAAGGTTTTCTCCAGAAGGCCTCTCCGTCCACCACCATGTCCTCGTCCATGTCAGAAACGCTGAGACAAGATGGTTGGAAGCAGCCTGCCTACAAAAGATGAAATTATCTTTTGAAGCTCCAACGAGGCACACATCCCCCTCACAAACCCTACATGCTCTACTGTAACAGAAGTTTCTCTGATTTAAAATTCATAAAGACGGATCTTCAAACACTACGTGAACGAATTCATTTGATGTTCCATGCAAAACTCAAAATGTACGAACTGAACAAAATGGTCCCACAAGTTCTCTTTTTTTTCATCAGTTTGACTCAGAGGCTCAATTCTCAGAGTGGAAACAGACCCTAGCATTTATGGTGGACCATTGTTGGCGCCACATTCTGCAAAGACAAGTGGACCCTCTGTTTCCACTGCTTGATCCATTCGTTACGTCTTTAATGGAGATGTGAAAGCAGACAGAAATGTTGCCAGGCTGCCAGACTGACTGATCGCCGGTCAGCCTTCGTTTTCTCCGGAGATTTTTGTGTCCACTGACCAAATTGCGGAGTGAAAGTAAAGTTTATAGAGAACCATTCTAAAGACTGAAATAATTACATACTTTATAAGATTCAAGCCAAAAACTCGAAAGACTATGTGTGTGATACAGGAAGGAAGGATAGAATACAATGCACTGAAAGTACATTAAATCTGATGCGTTGGACACACTGTCCGCAGCAGGATAAAGAGTTGATTGTTCAGCTTTTACTCAACACAGGAAGTGCAAAACAACTGCGACAAAGCTTTTGGAAACATGTGACAAAGCTCTTTTTTATGACTCAGCCAAGGTCTGAACCCTTTGGCTCCGCAGCATTCAGTTCATTTCCGCCGGGGAAGTGTACCAGAATTCATTTTATGAAATGATAGATTATGACAGTCTGCCATTTTACAGCGTTTCCGACATATTGTTACGGTGTTGTGAGGTCATTGGATAATGATTCGCGAGCAGTTCCTAACAATATCTATGAGAAAAAAACCAGCTATAAAATATCAGTTTATCACGCATTTTGTCTCGTCCGGACGCTGGCCCTGCACTCGAGCCGACGGCGCCTGGCGAGGAGAAAAGCTCTCAAACCCCAGAAAGAAACGAAATGAACAACCACAAGCCGCTATGTAGTGGTGTTTCCACGGGCCAAACAAATGTTCAATCAGAGCCCTTATCGGTTCCAGAAATCACAGTGTGACAAGTGCAGCTGAAAGCAGCCTGCCAACAGAGCGATGAGTGATCGGCCCGAGACCTCGCTTCGGAAAGCACAGAAAAGATGACAGGCATAACAAGAGGAGACTTCTGCTGTTGATTTTATTAAAGTCGTGGTGATACAGGTTAAAAAAAAAGAGGAATTTCCCATTTCTCATGTGCCATTTTCTCCAGGTTTCTGTTGGAGATTCTGCCTCTATTTCTTGCTACGTATAAATTATTCAAATTGTGGCTGACAGCCAGAAAGGATAAGCTCATATTATTCACGGGCCGGGATCAGTTTATACATCTTAAAATATACGTCTCTGGAATAACTTGAGCGGGCTGATGTTGCGGACAGCCGGCATCTTGTTGTAATATACTGAGACGGGAACTCAGTTATTAAGGAAATTGAGAAAATGACTCAGAATCACTTTAACCCATCACACATTTGAAAATGAGTGCGGTGCTCAATGAAACAGCAATCATCATACGCCTCCGTCGCTCCGCTCTGCATTACACACCACCGTAGATGTTGTGACACCGTTAAAAGCATCCATTTTCGGCTGTGGTTTATGTGCTTTTTATCCTGTTTGTCCCTCACATCGGGCCGAGCCGGACCCATTAAATTAACATTCATGGCGACGTGCTCGAGCGTTTCATCTCCTCCACTCTGCGAGCAAAAAAAGTGAGGATGGATGGAGAGGACACAGACTTACGCTATTGTTTTATGACAGCCATTAGTCCTGCCTCACGGCCGGCTCTTAGAACTCATTTCAGACATATCAGATGCATAAACTGTTTTTTTTTTGTTTGTTTGTTTTTTGAGGGAGGAATATTATGTTATATCTTCTTTACTCTTACAGGACAAAGATTTGTGAGGAATCACCTGCTGACTTGGGGGAAGCCAAACTGCAAAATCTTTTTCTAGTGCATCGTACTTAACCCACTGAACAACAAAGTAGGTCACAAATTCCTAAATCTTGATACAAACAGAGACACAAATGCTAGTTAACAAACAGAGCCGCTTTAATAATTCAGATATTGTGAGAACAACAACGCAAGTCTTCTAGCAGCTTCTCTGTGAGGCTGCCCTTAAAAATAGAGGCGTTTTCAGCTAAATGCCAACATCGGCATGCTAATATGCTCAAAACGGTTTAGCCAACATGTGCATCGCCTGTCGTCCTGCCCTTTGGTGTCTCATACGGACAGAAAAAGTACCCTTTAGCCTCTGTCGCTGTTCGGCTGTTGTTCTGGTTGATGCTTCAAGTTCCCTCAAGACATGAACATCCTGTACATGACCCTCGGCTCGACCCCCGGCCTCCGCTTGGCTGATGCTAAAGGTTAGCTTCTCCGCTTGTATGAGACACCGTGGCAAATAACGGCATTTGACTTCCTGGGAATGAGGCTGGGCTGTGTGTTAGCATGCTAACATTTGCTGTCATCAGCTGTCAACATAAAGTACACCTGAGGCTGAGGGGAATATCATTAGTTATGCAAAAATGTAAAATATTAGTCAATTACAAGTAAAACTACTGGTATTGCAATAAAACTTGTTGGAAAGTACAAAGGATCCTTCTCAAACGCTACTTAGCATATTAGTTACTTTTTAACTGTTGATGGTTAATGCATTATCAACAGGAGGCATTCATTTAAAAAAGGTTCCTGTTTCCCCAAATGCTCAATTTAAATTACCCCTGACTCCTGATCAGTGGTCGTGGTCACCTCTCCAAACCTGCGCCTGATGCACCGGTTTGGTTTTTGTTCCGTATGTAAGGGTTTTCATGGGCTCGTTTGCGATCGGATAGTCTCACTGGCTACAAAAACACGGATGAAAGATACGATATTAATTCAAATGGTGCTAATAATTACGGTGTAATGCATACTTCAGTGCAAGTAACACTACAGACTTGACAAAGAACCAGCCCTGGCGATCATTTGTCTGTGCTGTCATAAAATATCTCCATGGGTAAGGACAGCCACTTCTTCGGCGAGCCTTCTACATCAGGACACAGCACTTTATATCTGTCTGTTTCGGATTCAGCCCAAAACGTTCAGTACCTGGTGTTCTTTTTAATGGAGCTTCTACTGGGTTTCTGTGCTTCTACACGTGTGTGTCCTGTTTTGAGTGTGGTACCTTGTGTTCTCTAATGTAACTTTTTATGCAAATGCAAGCAGAGACTTTTCTGCCTTTTTGCATGCACAATGTAGATAAAGTATTTCTTTTTTATTATGGTGTTAGATGAAAAGATATCGCAATCACTAAATATTTACAGTAAATCTTGAGGTGTACATGTATGTGTTTTTTACAAGACGCCACGGCAATCCATCAAGTTAAATTTGAGAAATTTTACTTTGCGGTGAGTTATTTTTAGCCCAGAGGGAGGCTGGGACTCTGACGGGAAGGTCTGCGGTTCAATCTCTGAACCAACAGATTAAATCTTGGAAAGGAAGAAATCGAGCACCTCTCGCCTCTCGCTTGTAACCACCACTGAGATGCCCTCTGGGTAGACTCTTAACTTCCATCTGCTCCAGTGAAGCAGCTCGGACTATGTTAGTACTGGGCGGCTTCCAGGTGTAAATATGTGAAACTGTATGAGTGCGGAGCGGGGCGACCCTGAAGCGAAGAGCATTAATGCTCAGATAAAAACCTTCCCCGGACGACTGCGAGCTAAAAATAGACCTCTTATTCAATATGAATGACACGAAATACTCGATTACTGAGACGAGTGGGAGTTTTTCAGCACCATCTCCCAACGTGCGTCTCATTTCGTTAGCATTTGAATCATCAGAATTAGTTAAAACAAAATGGCTCGGCTCCACGGCCCAGAGCAGAGCAGCTACGGGCCATGATCCGGCCCTTATCACTAAACACACTGCGCAGAGTTGGATGGGGATCAAGCACTTTTTATCTTTTGGTGCACAAAACAAACAGCGTGTAGGAAAAAACCCTATGTACTACCGCGGCCGCTTTACTGAAAAACTAACTGGGACATAAAGGTTCAGCATGAGAGACAAGAAGGTGAAGGCAGATGGCTTCCATATTTGAAAAAAATCATTATTGTAGATGTTGAGGAGACACCTGAGGGGATGCTGTGTTGAACGCTTCTTTCATTTCAAATGTATTAAAGTGATTTCTTTCACCACATTCGGCCGTTTTAAAAGGTTTAAAAAGCCTCTTTCTGCTTTTGTGGGGAAAAAGTAAACATACATGAATGTAGCACATTTTTCAAGTATTTGGGGGCATTTTTTAGGGCCGATCGACTGTAAAATGCTTCAGTACTTCCACTGTTGCCATGGGAATCGAGGTCCAAACCAATATTCGAATGCTTCGTTTTTGTCTTCGTAGGGGGAAGCACTGAAAAAGGGGGCTAAATACTGATAAAGAGCAAGAAATGGAGCTCCTCCGTGACGTCTAATTAGTCTCAAAACCGGCAAAGATAATCCTCACGAGGGAGCATTCCTGCTCCACGTGCACAAACAACACTGACGTATCCTCTCCTGTGCTCGTCATTCATTAGTAAATCACGACAGCAAATTAAAGGGAAAGTATGACAGCTCGTCCCTTCATCACAGACAGCGGAGACAGGGATGCAACAAAGGTCACCGGTCGGACTCGAGTCAGACACGTACATGGTTTCTGTCCTGACCCCCCCAAAACGCATTTTATTTAATGGCGCTGCTTTTCTTTTATGCAATAAATCAGTTCTAGAGATGACTTCGGTTAGCTGGAGCAAAATCTGAAACGTTCTCATGCACATTGACGGATCATATGTTGTCTTCATCATCATTAGAGCAAAATATGAGTCACTTCTAAACACTCAAATATGCCTACAGGCTAAGTGCTCTTACTTAATTACCTCCCACCTGTCAAACTCTAATGATAATGACTGCATCTCCGCGCTCCCGCAACCAAACACATGACTGCGAAAAACACTGTGTCCATGTGCCCATCTGATGTGATGCGCGTGATGACCCGCTGACCACAGAGCGAGAAAACCTCCCCGGAGACAGGAAAACCCCCAGCAGCCTGCAGAGAAACAAGCTCCATGTGTGACGGGGCTGCGTTCAATGAGGGCTTATTAGCACCCAGGTCAGATCTGAGAGAAAACAACCTAAGGAGAGTGAGTTAAAGTCATGCAGCTGTTTCATTACACAACAACAAGTACCCCGAACAGCAATTAATTACCAACCTACATCCAGACGGCAAAGTCCTTTGTTTCCCCCACGGCCTCTACAACTTGCCTCTATACCGGTTCAAACAGCTGTCTGCCAGCAGCTAATCTATACGTGTGTGTTTTGTTTGGACTGGCGAACGTGTACGTAATTTTTTCCTCCATACTAATTTTAGCGCGGAAAGCTACAAACGTCTTAGGATGAAACGGTGTCTGTAAAAGGAGAGGAAAAACTGGTCACGGGGTCATGCGACTGCAGCTCGGGGCGACAGTCAGGAGGCGGCGGGGCGGCAAATTAAGTATTGAATATTAGGGCACCGTGAAAAGGTTGCTGTAGTCAGGGACAGAACAACAGCAATGGCTGCTTCGGTTGTCACAGGCAGCCAGCCGACAAGGGCCCAAGACACCGAGCAATGTGAACAATGTGACCCCCAGCGAGGCCCCTGCCATCTGTGACATTATAGGTTATGCGTGGGTGGGTGAAGTGCCTGGCCTCCAGTCAAACTCACAGCGCATCCTGTGCAGCCTCATTTCCCACCGAGTCTCACTCGATGTGATTGCTGCAGTCGAGCTGGGCCGGAATATTTAAAAGAAATAAATAAAACAACCTAGAATTTAGTAACTATCGCGATTTAAAGTGCCAGAGAGACTGTTAATTTGATCATTACAGATTTAGGTCACTGCAACATTAATGCAGATTATCTCTTTCTGAGAAAGAGAAATGCATGTATATGTGTGCATTTGTTTGTGTGTGTGTGTGTGTGATCTGAATTTGCATTTCTACATCTCGTGCCGAGCGACTCTTTCATCTGCATCCCGCTGAGCTATTTTAGACACGAGCCAAGTTTACACAAGATACGGAGGCCGTCGTTTAAAGGGGGGGTGACTGTTCGCATCTTGAATTCATGATAAACACACCTGGAGATGAGATAAGGGCTCACAGATGACCCCCCCACCATCCGTTTGGGCTCGTATCAGCTGAAAGAAAATGTTCACGGGATCATTTAGAGAACAAGGGGCGGGATACTTTATTAGATCCATCAGGCGGAGCATTACTGTAGTCAGAGAGCCGAGCTGAGATGGTGGAGTTCTTTCAATTAGAGATAATGTGCAGCTTTGTTCCTGAACTCTTGCTACTCTATGGTAATTTACCCCTGCTGAAATGGACTGGGTGTTCCTGCAGTCATAATGGTCTCATTTTGGCCAAGTTTTAATAGGATTACAGGGGGGGATACTGATGGCTGCATTGCTTGTTATTTACCACTGAAGGATGAGGATCCTGCGTGGAGCTCAGCCGGAGTTAAAACCGAGGGAACAAACTAAATTGTGTAGGCAGATAGAAATTCATTACGATGATCAAACTGTGGGCATGAACTGTTTCTGAGATTGTTCATTAAATGAACTCATTGCTGATTAAAACTTCTATAAAATGATCTGCAAAAAGTCCTCACCTCAGCATTAATGACGATATTGAGCTCAGAGCTGCCGCTGACTGAGCAGCGTCGGCCCATCAACCTGCTAGCTGCATCTTTTCCATCCCATTTTTTCCTTTGTCTTACTGACTGATTCTACTGAGCACCGTCTCTGTTGCCTCTTGTGTGCAGAGCAGTTTTGTTCCGTCCTCCATGTGGCTTCACATTCCCCCAGGAGCGCTTTCAGAAACAGAGCATCACGCCTGCCTGATTTGGTTGCCTCGCTCACATTGTGTAGATTTTTATGTGCTCCTACCACTGGTGCGTGGGCGGCACAGTTTGATGGTTTATGGTTTCGACGTTTGTCTGTTTTTAGTTTAGTTTATTGTTAACATATCCAACTTGTTATACCGTAGATCCCAAGTCTGCATGGAGTGTATTATTTTATTATTTTTTACAAAACTGGGTAATCTACGTCGATTCTATGTCTGACTTCCCCGGCTTGACGAGGTTGTGGTCCGCTTCCATCAAAAATAGCCTTGGCGCATTTTCCCCACGGAGTAAAAGCACACATATGCTTCTGGGACATTTCTGAAACTCGTTGGCTGTACACAACTGTTACTGTTCATGTAGTGGCCTTAACACAACACGGCCTTGCCTGGCGGAATCCGGGGGCCAGGGCCCCGACACACCAGGCCGCTAGTCGGTCAAGTCTGTAAACACCTGAGATCGTAGTTGTTGCTGTGGGTCCTGCACCATTTGCACTAGTTGGCCCTTGTCGGCGGCTTTTTTGGCCAACTCTGCATGTATAATCCCCCGAGATTGGCTTTTCGGGTTAGCAAGTTAGTGCACAATTTAGTGAAATGGAAAGCCCCTTGAGCTGCAGTATCCATTATTTCCCCTTTTTAGCGCAGTTCCTCCTGATTTTTAGCATCCGTCTCTTTCAAAAAGTCTTCCTGTTTCCCCATTTTGAACGACAAACACAGATTAAGGATACCTGGTGGTGTGAAGAGGTATTTCTACTGACGCGGTTGGCCGTCGCCTGCAGTATACAGTGTGTCCAAATGGGCAATACACAGGCGATTTGGGGTAACAGCACTAGATGTCCGTTTAATCTTTTGGTCCTTAATGCCATTTAGAACCATGTTGCATAAAACAACAAAAATAAATCTCCCCTTCATCACTTGTGCACACCATGTCAGTGTATAGTGCTGCTGCTGAGCAGATCTCAGCTGGCACACACAGCCAGATGAATACCAATCTTGTGGCAGAGACGGATTTCCGTCAGGTGGCCGACTGCAGTTGCAAAAATGCTCCCCTCCTTTGTCATTTGTCAGGCTCTGGCAAATCCAAAAACCGAGCACATGGTGCAAAACATGAGCCAGAGCCAGATTCTGGAACTCCTGACCGGGAAGCCTTCAAGTCTCCTGCCACAACACATTGACGGGGAAGTGCCAAGCATCTGTCAGGATGCGGCAGTGTGACTTAACATTAATTAGGACATTAAATTCAACTAACAAGGCACTGACTTCAGTGACCGGCAGAATCCTGCCAACTATCTCTCTTTTAAAGATGAACGTGCCCTCCTTCTTTCTGAGGTGCTCAAGGCTCGCAGTGCTGGTGCCAAACTTTTCTGATTTTCAAAAACAAACCGCAAATTTTTCACCTTCCTGCGATTTCTGTGCCAATAACCTACAGAGTAAATTACACTCACACATTCGTTCAGCAACCGATCTGCATCACAGTCAGCAGAATTGCAGACATACGCAATATCAGCATCCACAAGAGAAGTGCTCGACAATCAATCAGAGGTGTCAACGAGGGCAATTACACCTTTTATGTCAACAAAATGCAAAACAGCATCGGGAAATCCTGCTGGTGCCACTGCCGATCTGAGAGCCGCCGCCGAGATAAGGATGTCAGAAAGGCCTCGCGCATCATCTCGCCGAGGAGAATCAGAGAAAAGCCTCTCCCTCATATACCTCATTGTGTGCTGACCCAAAAGGGCGGTCCAGAGGGGCTCGTTTACGGCTCTGCTCGTGTAGATAAAACAATGCTTATTCTCACCTGCAGCTGAATGTGACTCAGCTATTATCAGGAGGGATCTTTGGAAAAAAAAGGAGGTGGGAGGAGCCAGGGGTTTGAATGCTGACCGAGGGAGCTGTAGGAATCGTTTACAGCCAGTTGCCATACAACCTCCCTCACCCCCTCGGCGCAGCCCCCTTTCCCCGTCCCCTGATAGGTCGATTAATCATTCTGTCATGGCAATAGTGACCCAATCTGCATGTAAGGCTGTGTGGAGGAAAATGTGAAAGAGGAGAGGGCTTCTGCAGCACTGCAGATAGGCCACATGTACTGACATTCATGTTTCAAAAAGGAAAATGTGTGGAGATGGAGGCTACAAGTTCAACGCCTCTTTTAAATGAGAGAATTGTCCATTGTCCATTAAAGGTACAGTTTGACCATTGAGAAGTACGCCTATTTGCTTTCTAGTGAAGAGAGGATTGATGCTAATCGCGTGGACATGGCTGCCCAATAAATGTTTGGCTACAACCAGTTAGGTTAGCTTTGCAAAAAATCTGCTAACAGGAAGAAAAAGCTATCTTGGCACTGTGGAAAGCTAATAACAAAATGTGGCTACAACGAGCGACCAACTAGCTTAGCTTTCGCAAAAAGTATGGAAACAACTAGCTTGACTCCATCTGGAGATGAAAAAATTTAGCTACAACCAGCAACCAGCTAATTAAGTTTAGCAAAAAAGTCTGGTAACAGGAGCACACAGCTAGCTTGGCTCTTCCCACAGCTAAATGACTTAGCTACAATCAGCTAGATTAGCTAAGCAAATAGTCTGGAGACAGGAGGAAACAGCTAGCTTGGCACTGTGCAAAGCTTAACAGAAATTGTGGCTACAACGAGCAACCAGCTAGCTTGGCTCCCTCAAAAGCTAAAAGACTTAGCTACAATAAGCTAGATTAGCTTAGCAAAATGTCTAGTAACAGGAGGAAGGCTCTGTCCTAAGCCTTTTTGTTTAATTTATTTTTTTAGCTAGGCTTTACAGCAAGCAGCAAGCTAGCTTTGCTTAATTTAGCTTAAAATGCAATGCAAAAGTCTCAAAGCAGTGGGGAACAGCTAGCTTGGCTCTGTCCAAAGCTAAAAGATTTTACAGTTGTGCACCAGACTATTTATATTTCTTCTTAATTTGACAACAAGCAAGAGACTCAAGGAAGCTGCATGGTTCCAGCCAGGAAATAGTCTGGCACATAACTTGACATTTGTACCGATTTAACAAAAGAAATAAAACACGTTAATTAGTGAGCAGTAAAGCTGCTGGTAGGTGGACCGTGTCCCTGTTAGACGGAGCCCCTCCAGCTGATTCCCCCTGGCTATCTAAGCAAACCAGCTGCTGGTAGTAAAGACATGAAAGTGGTCCCACTTATCTGATCTACTTCTCTGCCAGAGGGCAAATGAACACATACCTCGAAATGTCAAACGACGTGTAAACTTCTAATCCAGAAAATCTCAACATAAATTCGGAGGTTTTGCTTTAACATCGTGGGCGTTACAGCAAAACATCTCCAGTATGATGAAACCCACTGAAAATAAATTCCCTCATTCTCTACAGTCGAGTGTTGCCCTGCTCTGTGTTACGCCCTCTGTGACCATCGCAAATCCTCTCCTCCAAGAGGCTGTGGGTGAGGGAAAAAAAAAAAATTGCCATGTTTTTCTCCCTCTGAAGATTAAAGAGTGGTGAAAATGCCCCGTCAGCGCGGCAGGATGCTGTGACTGGTGACGGCGCCTGACCGTTTAACACCGACGCTCTCTCTCTCTCTGCCATCGTCTGCCAAGCAGCACACCATCAAAATGGGCCGGGGCCAGGCCCGGGAAGTGCTCAGCTTTCACCTGGAGTGAGATGCTGACGGTGGCCGAGCGGCCGCGAACGATGGTTGTGTTAATGTGTCGGAGAAGAAAATCACTGACTCATTCTGTGGTGTGTCATTATCGTTTTGAGTATACTCTCTTCTTGTGGGACACTTAGAGAAAAGAAACATCTCGACCTAATGGGGCGGCAGGAAGTAGAAAAACAAATGTCAATGTGGGTATAAGAGGGCACTCAACAATTTAGGAAGCTACACAGTGAGAATAAGCCTCTTTTCCTCTTTTCCTCTTTCTGTGAGCGGTTCCAGCATCCGGGCACCGGCTGCCTTCTCGGAGGGAGCCAACAGAAAAAAAGGAAATAAGATTGGTGAACTTCAAAGCATCCTCTCATTTTTCTGGTGTATGTATGAGAGACTCGGAGACTATTTCTCAGTGTGAGAGCCAATGGGAGCGACAGCCCGAGGTATGGACTTAATGAGCCTGCCTGAATGTTTTAGAGCCTGGCAAAAAAAAAAAAAAAAAGAGAAACCATCAGAGTATGCTCGGTATCAAATAGTCTCCAGCACTCAGAATATTGACGGAGTACACATGTATGCTGGGGTTGTATATATACAACCAGCTGTATGCACATATAATATGATCCCCTCACATCCTCCGTGCTGTGTTTGTTTACTCTACTTACTGTAACCTGAGTAGTCACGTGACCGCTCCGAAAATAAGCCATTGACTGTCTCTGATAATTACCAACAGCAGAGACTCTGGGGGAAGGAATAAATAACCTGGTTTGTGTTTTCAGAATGTTACTTCGGGACACAAAGACGAAAGGAGAATAAATAATTCCGTTTGTGCACGATGTGAAAAATTCTGTTAGATTTGTTATGAAACTGCAGGAGCAGGAGCCTCGGGGCTCTTACTTAACACTTTAAATAAAAAATAATTCCCTGTCTGTTCATAGTCTTTTCTTGTTATAATGAATTGGAAATTAATGAAAACTCTGGTGTGCTCGTGGTGGAATGAGACCTGATGCAGACCTGCAAGAGTCAGCGTTGGGTAGCGAGCAGGAGGTACAATCAGCCCAAGATAGGTTTTTGTCCTTGGTACTGTCACCTCGGTGCTGCCTGCGCTGTGTGTCCCACGAGAGACAGCAGAAAAAAAAAAGGGAGAAAAAAAATGAGCATCCTGCAGCACTTTTATAAAAATCCCCACCCCTCTTCTCTTTATACTCCTCAGCACAACTGTCAGCCTCTTTCTACGTCCGACCACTCACTCTGAAAGGATAAAGAGCGCCGTGGCTTGTGTCTGTTTTGTTAAATTGCGGATACAAGACAGGCGAGCAGACCTGAGATATTTTAGTGAAGCGTGCAGCGTTTTTTTTTTGTATATGTGTGTGTGTGTGTGTGTGTTTTCAGGGAGGCTCTGTGTGGCGAGAAGAAGGGGGTAAGCAGAAGCAAAACGTGCCTGATGTGCAACCGCCACAGACCTAAACGGCAAAAACGGCGTAAAGACAAAACTCCGTAGCTCGGTCCTGGGGCAGGAACAGCCAAACCCCCGAGGACTGTTCAGTATCCTCAGTGAGTAAAGTTTGGGAGCACATGCATCATCACCGGACAGTAACATGCAAACGGCGCCTGCGTTAATGCAAAAAACAACAAAGACGGAAGTCAGATACAGCCTCAATTCACAGCAAAATCCCCCCCCCCCCCCCCCCCCCCCCCCCCCCATCCCCTCCTTCAATGGCAGTAACTCTAATCCAGATTCCTCAAAGGACCGTGTTCAAGCGACGCTGAGAAGAGAGTTGAAAGACACCCTTACCGGCACTACCGCAAATTCCGTAATCCTGTTCTCCACAACAGGCTAACCCATTCACCAAAGAGGCACTTAGGGTTAATGTGACAATGCCTTAACAACGTCCCTCGACCGCTCTCCCATCAGCACCAGAAACTGCAGTCCTCCTCGCACTGTTTCCACTGCAGCACTACTTGTTCTCCCACACACACTAACACACACACTAACACACACTCTCGCTCGCTCGCTCACTCATTCTCTCGGCGACTACCCCCACCTCTGTTTCTCTCGATCCCCTCCTCCACCTCCTCCTCCTCCCTCCCTCCCTCCCTCTCTCCACTCTTCCCTATCTCTGTCACTGAAAGGATCCCCCTCCCCTCCTCTTTCCCCCCCTCTCTCTCCCATCCCCTTCCCCTTCCCCTTTCGCTTTCTCTCCATCTTCCATCTCTCTCTCTCCTCCCCGTCCACTTCCAGCTCTCACTACTCAGCCCCGTCTGATTTGCGATGGCGCTCGCAAGGCGCTGTATGCAGCAATATGTGCCCCCTACATACACCCACTCCCGACCCAAAGTCCATCGCATGAGGGGAGAATCCAAAAAGCATCTGTGTGCTTTACTGTCCGACCCGCCATCCACACCCATCGTTTTTTAAAAACAGCGCCGCCGCTCGGGGTCTCCGTAAGGGGCTCGTGTTACTGAGCCTACAAGGCAGCAACTGCATGAAAAAAAGAGTGGATGTAAATAAGTAAACGAGGGGGGGGAGAAATGACAGATGACTGTAGATGAGACCTCTAGATAACAGGACGAATACAGGCAGAAGCCTTTCATTTGATGTTTGCTTACGGCAGCAGTTGTCTGCTGCTGAGTCTCTCTCTCTCGCTCGCTCCTGCCCATCTCAGTCCATTTATCTGAATTATGTCTTTGGACTTGCACCACTCCCGCTGCCATCAAGCAAAGATTCTAATCCTATGACAACGGCACAAAGACGAGCAGGGTACGGCGTATGAAATATGTGAGCGCTCTTGGCGTGCTGACCAAGAATTAGCTTCCTGAATCTGCTTAATATTAGCAACCGAAGCTTCGTGATGAGGCGCTTGAGTTAGAACAAATTTGACAAGAAAAGGTTAAGCAGATAATAAGAAATTAGGGTGTAACTACTTGCGTCATCAGCTAGGTTCACCCCTCAGCTCACAATGGTTTTTTTTTCCTTTACAGTAGGGCACAAATCAGCGTCTGTAATGACAAGATGTGACGCACTCTTTCGCTTAACACCAACGCTGAATCAGACAGTTCGGAGCCCCTTCGGGTATTTTCTGTGTGTCACCGAGAATTACCATCGCCCCCCTAAGTGAATCACCCTCCTTTATTGGCCAGCGATGGGCACTCGAACAAGGAAATCAATAAGGTCTCAATCAGTGAAAATGGAAGGGGAGAAGAAGAGGTGTTTTTTTTTTTTAGGGGGGGGGGAAGGATTTCAAAGAGAAATGTAATTTGTTTGCGGTGAAACCATTTCTCTGCATTGGTTTCAGGCAGGAATGTGTGATTGCTGGTTTTTGATTAGAAGTGATCATGTAATTATAGGGGAGGTGAAGCTGCCCGAATAATACTCGCTTTAAAGAAAAAATGACACAGCTATAAGTGGCGGCTGCTCAATAGGGGGTGCTGTGGTGCCGCCCAACCACTCAGCACATAAAGCAGAATCACAAAGATCCCAGTAAGAAATAAAATATATATATACGATAAATATTTTCAAGACCCGCCAATTCACTGTATCACTGTCACATTTTGGCCTCATTCTCTTCTATCTTTAAGTTAGCAAACACAGACATGCTACGTGTGTTACATTCTCAAAATAAAAGCACATTAACCACTTGGCTGGGTTTAGGTGAAGACCGTAGTTTAATTAAAATAGCAACATCCTGAAAGTGGATTTTCTGCCTCTTTGAATTGTGTCTGTCCGTTGTTCCCGTCATTGTCGCCTCTCGCTGGTATTGCACCTGCATACTAGCCGAGTCAAACCGTCACCCACACACACGCCGACCTCTAGTGCATCGGCCGGTCTTTTACATGCATTAAATACTAGCAGAATAAAGTAGAATATTAGAGCATTAAGTAGAGTGCTCCACGTTGTCTGAAGTTAGTGGTATTTGACTCGTTGTAAGATGTACATGTGAACTTCGCTCCTCTTCAATACAAGAGATACACAGCACTGCCCACAGGTGGCAGCGGAGAGACAGATGAAGACAATACACTCTTTATTTTTCTCAGTTTACCAGGGAAGTCCTCCCTAACTGCTACACTGATGCCAACGCTTTATTTTGTATACTCTTCTTTCTTCTTCAAACATCGGGATCAGACCCATTTAGGAGTGAGACAGGTATAACTGCTTGACACATTCTGTTTCCAAAACCTGCTCCAATATTCAACTAATACAGGTGAAATGGTGAAACTTAAAGGGCCCCCCCTCAAAATAAATGTCTCCTGTCACCCCTGACCGCTTTGTACATTATCATTATATGTTAGATTCAGATATGACGGTTATGGAACTTGTTGACAGTATGAAGGAAATACAGAATATTGCCGATAAGACTGCCGGGATACATCAAACCTGGAAGTCGGCTACTCCGCCTCCATATTGTTCCATGCAGAGTAAAAGTAAAATGTCAGCCTACCACTGTAATTTGGACTAAATAAAGCTCAACAGTTTATATTCCCTCCTCATCACCAATTTGCTGTGACATTTAGGCCCCGCTATTTCATCTCTCTATAAAAGCAAATAACCTCTGTCTGTCTGTGTGTGTGTGTGTGTGTGTGTGTGTGTGTGTGTGTATTCCTCAAATATCTCTGCGGATCAGGATCAGACTGACCTGAGAGTTTCAACATGGCTGCTGCGTGGTTCAAGGGTGTGCTATTTCGCATTTGTTTGGACTGCAATGATACCGTTAATAAATTATTTCATAAATGCTTTACAAATTCCACGAGCATTGTCCACCGGAGCCACTACAGTCACATGCGCACCAGAGCCAATCACTGCACACCGTGGCCACGCGCGCACCAGAGCCAATCACTGCAGAGCCCACCGCGACCCCCCACCTTAAGAAACAAGCAGATTTATACCTGCAGCGGCACGAGCTGGACCGGGATTTTGCCGGCGGTTCGGTCCCGTTCTGTTCTGTGCATCTAAACTGACTGTTGTGGATTAATGAGATTAAACGAGTCCGGACCGAGTCTGTTCGGGTCTGAGGAGATCCGGAGACACGCGGACAACAAAGTGGAATCGGAATCTGTGGATGTTCGTGTGTAGCTAGCCGCTAGCTAGCTGCTAGCCGCTAGCTACACAGCCCACCTCCTGAAGCGACGGACCGGAAGCATCGGCACGTCCAAAACCGGACCTAGGGTAAATAATGTCCGCCACGCTTTTTCGCGAACATTGCCGTCACGTTTGCTTTGTGTCTGGTGAAGGAAGAAACGGTAAAAACGGGCTTTTGTCACGAAAGTGTCCAAGCAGCAAGTTTGGTTGTTGAGGAACAGGAAGTTGTGGGAGGGACCTAGGCGGATGATTGACATGCAACGACGGTCGGTGTGTGTGAGCGTTGAGAGATTTGTGACATTTAGCGTGTTTGGAGTGTGTAGTTAGTGTGTTGTGTAGTGTTTGGTGTAGTGTGTTTAGTGAGTAGTGGAGTCGTTTTTTTGTTTAATGAGTCAGAATAATGAGGAGAAGCTGAATGTGGAGCAGGCAGTGCAGCTCTTCATTCAGCTGGAAGGAGCACAAGCAGACCTGAGCATTGCCTGCATTTAAATGTAAATAGTTACATATAACTTTGTAATTTTTTTAAATGTATGCACACATTTAGATAAACAACAATTTATATTTGCATTATAACTAAAAAAAAAAAAATGGTTTGTTAAACATATTTGTGGTTTTCACAGTAAAAAAATCTAACTTTTTCTACTCGGATTTCATGTTTTTTTTGTGATTTTAGGTCCATTGTGTTAATACAGTATGTCAAAATAAAAAAAATAACTGTACAGTCACACATGTGAGGTTGTGCTGAAAATAATGACACCAAGTAAATAGCTTTTTAAAATCAAAAATAGTCAAAAACAGCCAATTATACCCTGGAATATCGGATTTCACGACAAACCTAAATATCCCTGACGTCCCACCTTCAAACACAGCCTCATTTGGCCATCCATGAAAAAGCTCCTTAACCTCCCACTTTTTTTATAGGAATACACTTTTCTTACAGGCACTGCACTAGTCTACTAAAAGCCAGTCACGCCTGTATTCCTTTTTCTGCTCTCTCCTTCACACTGTAGGAGATATCTTACAGCCCAGTGCCCTGAAACCCCGGCAGGTCTGATTCAGTGTCTGAGTGGGAACAGGATATTGATCCAAATAAGATTCATAGCATGCTGGGTAAACCCGTGGTTGAGCAGCACTGGCGCCTGTCCCGTGTGACATGACACACCGAAGCATAATGATTTGTAGCAAACCGGAGGACAAGTATGAATGGTCTCCTCGTAGTTTTATACTGCGCTACAGACGCCAAATACTCTAATAATGTAGAAATCGGCAGCAGCATTTCATTGAGTAAAAAGAAAAAGGCTCCGTCAGACCTCACTTTGAACTAAACAGGCCAAGTCCCCAGAGAGACTCAGTGCAACTTTGAATACATATTTAATAAGGCAGGCGTGTTGTAGAGACTGACTGCATGGAGCCTACAGCCGTGTGTGTTGAAGCTGTATACTCACTGACTATGGGAAGTTATTAAAATGCACCGCCCTGCCCAGCCTCTTCTCTAAAAAAATCACATGTGACGCCATGTGTTTTTCTCTGTGTAATGATTTTAGGTCGCACGGCTGCGTTTTCACAACTGTATTTCAGAGGCAGGGGAGATATTCCGCCGAAGAGGAGAAAAACAGGGAGGCAGGGTGGCGGCTTCCGTTCGTTGGTGTTGACACAAGAAAGAAAAAAAAAACGCAGCATATGCTTAAAAATGATACAGAAGACATGCACAAACATACACAGCATCTTACTGTAGCGTTTCATTTCTTATCAAGTGGGATCCCAAGACAACACGAGGCACTGAAGCACTGTTGTCTCTCCCCCTGCCATCTCCTAATCTGTTTTAGTGAGCGCTGCCTTCATGCATGTGCGGTAAACGCCACGGCTGGCAGTCAGGAATTAGATCCGGTGCTATATCTGTGCCTGGGATTGTTGTGCTGCAGATGCGAGGAGGTGCTACAATCCAGTACTTTGCGTTTCATCGTGTTGGCCCATTTTAGATCTGGCGGAGTGAGAGAGGGAAAGCCTTTTCCATAATGTGTTTTTTTTCACACTGTTGTTCTGAACCTGTAAATGTGTCTTCTGGCAACTGAAGACTGAAGGGGTACTGTTGGTGAACATGTACAAATCAATAACTCCCAACTGATCGCATTCGTTGTTATAAAAACACTGTGGGCATGCATGAAACAGTGTCTTTTTTTCAACTGGGAAGGCCTCGTGTGTAGAGCTGGAACAAGCATCGGCTTATTAAACGAAACACTATCAATCATTTCTGTAATTTTTCAAGTTAAAATGGGAAACATTTGTTGGTTCCGGCTCCCAAAAATGTGTCTTTTTAGCGTAAAAAACGGATTGTTTCTGAGGTTTGGGCTGAAACAGTTGGATTGCGTTGCCTAAGGGCTCTGGGAAAAATTTGCAGTTAATTGAAAAACATAACTGGCAGATTAATTTGGTTATCACTCGTACTTGTCAGCGAATGTTTTTGTTCTTCATGTTGGTTTTGTATCGTTATGTTATGAAAAGGCATTTCACATTGTTTTCTAAACAAAGTAGATTGTCATTTCCAGGTTTTCTAACCACTACTATTTCATTAATTTTCAACACAAATGGCTTCAGTTTAAAAGTGCCTTCTGTCATATCGGAGGCTGCCAAATCCAGCCTGTTCTGCTGCAGTCCTTGGTCTTGGAATGATCAGCAGGCCGAGCTTAAACTTGGAGGTAGACACCGCCAGCTGCAGCTTGCTTCACACATGCCTAAATATTTGCCGCCTCGTCCACGCACTTATGAAATGTAGTTTATTGTACTTATTGCTGCTATTGTGATGTTGTCTTGTCGATATTTGACATATTTCAATATATAGCGTTGTTTTATTCAAACTCAGATTTAATCCATCACATGATTTTATGTCAGCGTCCATTTGTTGGTTTGTTGGTTTGTCACGAAACTTGAATGGCAGATTGGTCTTGGCCCGATATAGACCACATTAAGTTTTGGTGCAGATCCCTTTTCCCACTTTCTTTGTTTCATTGTTTAACTACTATTTTCAACAGCGTCATTGCTTTCTGAGGTAATAACACATGGATCTTGATGAAATCAGATCTATTTAGGTGGCTGGCATCTAGGAGTGAGATTAATTTGATGCGCACCAAGAACAGATCTGGATCTAGCAGATGTAGATATGTTTTATTGGATATTGGATCATGTTTGATTGAATTCAAAGGGGCCTCCCATGCTAGTTTCATATTTTGCAATAACACAATGTTTAACACTGATGTGATCGGTATTTTTGTTATCAATGTAGCCCATGACAACCTGTAAGTGAAAAGGGTTGCTTATGTTGATGACCCCAGCGAGAGTTGTCATCTGACTCTGCGGTCTTTCAGCTTGTTGTTTTGGGTTTCAGCTGACAGAAAAAAAGGTTTCAACGAGCTGGAGAACACGGTGGAGCATTTAGCAGCTATACAGCCAATTATTTCTCTTCAGGAGATGGTGGAGACCAACAACCGAGTAACAGAAGATGGAATGCTTTCATTTGGTGGCCATAAAAAATGACGATGCTGCTCCATCTGTCGCTGGATGTTAAAACAGACAACTGTTTGTTTACAATTCCAGCGGATCATCTTAAAAGGAGAGGATTTGTCAGTGTTTTGCTTTTAACTGTGGGCAAAGAAAAAATGAGTCATTAAAGGTTTATAAATGTCTAATGAGTAAATCTTTCTATATCATTTCTTGTTTTTGTTACCTAATGTTTCATCATAATTGGATAGATAGACTGTTTATTCATCTGTGACTCTAAACCAGAGACGGGGATGAATTTATGAGCCTTTCTCCAGTCGCTCTGCAAAAATATATCTCTGTCTTAAAAAAGTCTATCAGTATGCATGTATTAGAAGCTATAGCCTCTCGTGGTGCTTCATATTCAAACGGCTAATTGTGCACCATCAGTCCCCGCGGGTATGGAATCTCATTCAGTGAACGTCGTGCTGATCAATGTTAATAACGATGAGGCCGACAAGGGGCAGCGAGGGCTGAATAATGGCAGATGGCTGTGGCAACAGAGCCGGTCTGAAAGCGGTGGCCGGGTAACCGTCGGTCCAGGCGTGGCTATTGTCCGCTGAGGTTTATTAGCTTTCTGCAGCCCCCGAGGCACTGGAGCTTCCATCAGTCATGGAAATGACTCTGATTAATCAGCTGAGTGCTGGAGTGTGCAGGGTATGATGGAGACTGGGCGCACAAAGAGCCGGTCCTACAGTAAATCATGCTTGTTCACAGTGGGCTGCACCTTCGTCCTCACCACGCCTTTCCCGCTCGCTACACACTGCAGTGGGCTCCCTCCTCCCTGGCACACACAAAAGCTTTTTTTTTTTCTAAGAGCAGATGGAAGAGTGGGGAACACCCAACAAACAACGATTCCCGCTGACATCTAGCGGAGTCCAAAACATGCGATTACGCAAAGGCTCGGTCGGATCTTCTTACATACACTTTGGTGCTGATTTAATTTCTTTTAGATTTAGTCCAGAGATACTCCTCTGACATAATTTGCGCTGAAGTTTGAACAACTCCATTCTTCAGGAAGAATTCCCATCCACCGAGCAAATGAATGCTAATCAACAAGAATTTTACTTTCAGGGTCAATTAGTGCTTCACCCCACAGCTCATCAGAGTGTTATACTGCTGGACGGTTTTTCGGAAAGCATCCAGCCATGGACGCTCCGCCATCTGGGCCGTGCGTTTTTAGTGGACAGTAAGGGAGCGGAGGCAAGCTGGATCTCTCAAATGACGAGGGATGGGTGATATTTCTGAAAGGGGAGCTGTAGAGGATGGAAGCATCTAACAATGTGCAGTCATCTGTCTCCGCTTAAAGAGGACAGTCACGGCAATGACACTGGAACCGCTCTGATGGAGTGGAGTGGAGTCCGTCTCTCGTCTCCCCCCCTCACCCGCTTTCTCCCTCTCTCTATCTCACAATCTTTAAGTTCCCAGTATTGGCTCAGAGCCACGATTCATGCACGGAATTTCTTTTCTGGCGGGATACTTACAGCCAAATCTCGAATCTCGAAGAGTGGCCGGAGGTAATCACAGTGAGAATGTTGTCAGACCCTGAAAGAGAGAGAGAGATAGACAATGTGAACTCAGAGAGGCACAGAAAACGTGAGTACTGTAGTTCTTGGAGTCCAAGAACACCTGGTATGATAAGCATTCCTAAATATAAAACAACGAAGTATGGATATAAAAGCAAATTTTGCACGCAAATCATTTTCGAGCCAACAGAAGATCATTGATAACCACCTCACATAAACAAGCTGATATATGCCCGAAGTCAGCCCCGGTTTGATCCACAAAGCAGCGGGACGAATTAATTATCACTGACAGCTATCCGTTGCACACTACCGCTCACCAGTTATTGAATTAAATCCACGCCATTATCCAAGTATCACTGTAATGACTCTCTCTGGCTGTGAATCAATGTGTTATTCCCCCCCCAAAAAAAACAAAAAAAAACCCAGCTTTTCCAAACCATCACACAAAGTTCACACCTGAGTTTAAAGAACTTTGACTTCACAACATGTGCTTTTGTGATTTTTGACTGGGCTTTTTAAGATTAACTCCTCAGCCATGTATACATTTTATGGACAAACACAACAGGCAGGTGTTGACCAATGACTCACACCGCACTAATGGCTGCGTTAGGCAAATAGGAGAATCTAATCCGAGCAACACGTATCCTGAACTTTATGGTTTGAATAATTTCAGGAGAACAAAATCACTTTTGGGAAATAAAGATTTGCCTTCAGTCCTAGATTCAATAATTAACCGACTAAGATCTGACTCAGAGCATTGATTATTCATCTACTAATTTGAGAAGGAACAAGTCAGACAACTCAGTTCTATAATCTATTTTTTTAAAACAGTCATGTCAAAGGAAAAGTTCAACATTTGGGGAAATATGCTTGTTACTCTCTTGTAATGAGTTCGATATAAGATGTATAAATTGTTATGTAAAAATGCTAATTTACATCCATGGTCCCTTTGCAGGCAACAAAAAGTAATATAAATAGTAGTAGTACTACGAGCAATGTTCTCATAGTCTCTGCAACCTAGATATTCAAATCTACTGTGGATATGGCCACAGGAACAGATGTCTGATGAAGCAAGCCAAGGCTAACTGTTTGTGTAAACCTCATAAGGAGGCGTTCGATCTATCTATGTTTACAGACTAAGTGTCTCTGACCTATAGCTAGAGGGGAAAGATTCTGCATCACCCCCCTTGTTATGTTACTAAACAGATAACCCGTGTATGGAAGCACTGCCTCCTGAAGCTGCAAGATATCATTTGGACATTGGGGAAGACTCGGGAGGATTATCATGGCAACACTCTGTGCACACAAACGTGATGTGATGTTGCCCCTACATGGCCATGATCTATAAACTATCTCAACGTAAATTTATCTGTATCTCTGAGTCCCCTTCATCTCTCCTGAACGGTCAAGCGAGCCGAAATTTCACAACAAATGTCGTCTTGTTCGTTTGAATTGTGCAAAAATAAAAGTTTTATTAGAGGGAGTGTTGCTCTGTGTAACGCAATGTCGACAAAATTGCTACAGGGAAAAAAGAGTGCTGCAAAAACCAGAAATAACCACGGCACCAAAAACAAGCGAAAGTATTACATTTAGCAGATGTTTGTGTCCAAAGCAGTAATTTATACACTGATAGCGGTGGCTGCCAAGCAGGGTGCCGACGAGCATATCACGAGCAGTTTGGGGTTCAGTGTCTTGCCCAGGGACATTTCCACGTGTAGAACAGGGGAATTGAACCAGCGACCTTCAGATAACAAGATGCTGGCTCAACCCCTGAGCGCACAGCCACCTTATTAAAACATGGAGTGGAATACTTAAAAGCCGCTGTCACCTCTACACAATTGGAAAGTAAAACAGTGACGGGGTTCAATACAGCTCGTCCGGCGTAATCTGAGTCGAATCCATTACTGCCGCTCCTGAACTAAAAGCATGCACGGTCCATCCGGCGTGGGTGAATGCGCTCTACCACACATGGAGGGTGTAAATAAAGTCTTTTCAAATCAATTCGGGATCTTTGGGCTTCCAGAGACTTGAGTTACAACGGACAAGCTTGATGGGGCCATTCTCACTTTCCATTGGTGTAGGTGTATGACTGTGTTTGAATTTTTGGGTGAACTTATCCTTTAAGGTACAACAATCAGATAGATCAGAGAGAATGAAAGCATTTGTATGATCAGTCGAACTCAGTGTGTGTTCTTCTGAAGACCTTTGAGGACCAATTTACTTCTCCTATTTTTGCAAAACAATCAATTTCATGACTCACTGGACTTAATTGCTTTATTGTAATTGTATCATGAAAGACATCCACAGGGAGAGATAACCAACTTCAATTTATGCACCTCAGTGGAGGAAAGCAGTTCACACAATTTAAATCTGCCATCACCAGAAACACCTTTTTCTTCTGTGACTTGTATGTATCATATACGGAGCTCACTTTTCTGGAAATACTCAAAGCAGTTCACTTTTCTCATTCCAAATGCCATTACAGTAAGTAACACCCTTGGGATCAATCCATCATTTGCTCCTGCTGATGCCATAAAATCTATGATGACATAGAAAACTACAGAGAGAAATGGTTTTCTATGCCGCACGCCGGTGACCTTTGAATTCTCGCACACGTGACTGAGATCTTTTCTCAAGATGGCTGATGACAAATATTACTGACTGGAGAATAATTTCATGCCTCGCGGAAGAGCGTAGACTCTTTGGGGGTTCGCGCACTGTGAAATACCTGCAGTCCTCATAGAAACGCTATGAAACTGTCAAAGTGAGTTGTTTGCAGCGTGCTGAGGGGCCGCAGTGACAGAGGGGGGAGAAAAGCAGTGCTCCAACACTGCCTCGCACTGCAGCACTCCAACAATACAAGTGGCATTTCCATTGATTCGAAAAGAAAGGTCAACGACAAGGACGGAATTCAAAATTCAAACACTCGTTCAAACCCTGATTCGAATCTCAAACTTTAAATGCTCTCTCCTATTACATGCTTACATAATTACACAATCTCACAGCAGGAGGCAGACGAGGTCAGATCTCTCTCAGAAAAGGGGTAAAAAAAAAGAAATCTTGAAGGATCATAAACTGGACAGCTGATAGAGGTGACGCGCCCTGATTCTCAGATACAATCACGTTAAAGGGAATTGGCTCTTGCTGAACATAATTGGATCTTTCCAACACCTATTTGTGCCCCTGAAGGGAGCAAATTATGCAGAGGAAAAAAAAAACAAGAGGGAATCTAATGAAGACTCGCCCTTTGGCTTTCATTTCAGGTCCATGCCAGTAAAGCATTCTGGCAGTGGAGTCATATCAGAATGAGCATTGAGAAACCAGATCATTAAATGTCAGGATGTAGGTGTCACCAGACGTGAGGGAATTATACGACTCAGGACTATAGTAGGACCAACGGGTCTAAGTAGTCAAATCTTGCTTCAACACACCTCTGAAAACACTGCACCAATACATCAGCACATAAACCTGAACCCTGAAGGATTGTTGATATACCTGGCTTTGGCTATACACTGAAAAAAAAGTCTTGTTATGATTTGATACTATCAATATTTTTGCAAGATTCTGAAAAAAAACAGAATTACTGCCGTATGTTTGTTTGCCTCCGCTCAAGTTCCTGTTCTTGAGCCATTGTTGATGAAGGTTCTCAGTCATCCAGGTCATGGTAATGAGCTATTCTGCTGAACGATGGCCAGAATACTTTTAGCAAAATATTACAATGACACAGTGCATTTAAGTTCTGACGTTTTATTATCTGACGTCGTAATCATTGCATTAATTCACAGTCATGATAATGTATTTTGTCACCTCTGACCTTTGGACACAAAAGGGCCAGTAGATTTAAAGAAACTGAAGAAATGCCCTCGATGTGTTCTTGAAAAAAGCTGTTCACGAGTATGGGACGCCTTGAGGGCATACTGACCTTGACCTTTGATCTAATACGTTTGTCCTTGTGTCCAAGTGAACATTTGTGCCAAATTCAAAAAAATTCCCATGAGGCCTTCTTGACACATCGCATTGACAAGAACAGCATGGACGTACTACCCAAAAACGCATTTAATCTCTATGAAAATACTATTTCTGCCAAAATTAAAACCATTTTATTATTTCCCATGGAAGATTCTGATTTTCTTTTTCTGTGATCTTCTTCCTGGTTTGAGGAGGGCTGGACTTAACTGCAAAAGGCAATGTCACATTCTTCTGTGCACCAATCAGGATTCAGGAACATTTAAAGCCCTGTTTGATGACGGGTGGTGGGTAGCTTATCAAATGTAAAAGAAAAAAACTAAAGAAAAATAAAGCATAAAGATGTGTTTTTTAATACCGATTGCTGCTAATGTAGCCACACTATACGGTACACGTGCTGTATATGTAGGGCCCTATGATTTCCGCCATCACGGAATCGCGGACGGAATAGCGGAATTGGCCGATTAAAACAGAATCTATTGTTAAACGCGGAGTATCGCGGAATTTGACATAATTTCACTGAAATTTTGTTTTCGTGTGGAAGAGGAACGTATGCCTGAGGAAAACTGCACGGTGGGAAGCAAATCTGGGTGGCACAACAAGTCCCCACCCCCCACCCCCCCCGTCAAAACAATGTAAGCATGGCGAAGCGGCTGCCCACGGCTCCGTCTGCGTCGGCGAAAAAACTGAGAGACTCGACATTAACCCCTCAGTACAGAGCCGAGCAGTTCCCGAACGGTTTGTATGTGTCAGGCGAACTGTTGTTTTGCAAAGAACCAGACCTGAGAAATCATAATTAAAGTTGTAATGCGGGAGAGTTAGCCACCTGTCCGATTCATATTATCGGCATATCACCAGACCAGAGTGACCGTTAACTGCTGCTAACAGTAGCTGCTGTTAGCTAGATAGCCCCGTTAGCCACAGCCCTCTTAGCTGACTCTGCCTGGGCTGGGAGCTCAGAGGACAGGGGGAGGGTTGGTGTTTTCACTGCTAGCTGGTTAGTATGTTATTGACATAACGTCACGATTATAGTTTCTCATTTTGTTGGTCATCTTTGCTAATTTTTTTAATATTCACAACTTAAATTTTCAGAACAATTTTGGTATGCAAACATTTACTGGATCTGCCTGAGAGCTGACCATGTTTTTATTCAATGAAACCCAAATGAAAATATACTACTGTATGAAGACATGATGAAATGAGATGTTTTTGATGCACTTTAGTGTACTCTACAGTACAGTATTGAGGAAATGTGTTTGTCACCTCAATACATTTAAGGTAATTTCTATTTAATTTGTGTACATCTTGTCATTTACATCAGAGAAACACTGTTTTGTAGTAAAATAACAGTAAAAGGAAAAAAAAAAAATTGGATTTCCAAAATTTAAATGGAAAAAACGGAATTGCCAAAAATTAAACCGGAAAAAACGGAATTTGGGAAAAATAAAACGGAAATTGGGAAAAAATAAAATGGATTTCATAGGGCCCTATATATGTAATGTTACAAAAAAAAACTAAGCCCGCATTACACTTAAGTCCACTTAAGTTCCCACCTGAAAAGCCACCAAATATACATCAATGATGATTCTTGCCCGAAACCTCCGTTTGTATTAACATCTTCATGAAAAAAGGAAAAGTAATCCCCCAAACTGTCATCACACCATTGTTACCGACGTCTTTGCCACATCTGTCGTTGTCTTCCTCATTTTGTCAACACCACTCAGTTCAAGCTGTTGATCCTCCTCTGAGTAATTTTAAGTGAAAATTGTTCCTGCAGCAGTGTTTTAGCCATCTGTGCTGGCTGTTGTTTTAACTCACTCTGTCCGGCTTGTCTCATTGATTTTTGAAGTCCACGATGAGAGACGTGAAATTAAATTTTCATATTCTAAACTGCTAAAAAAAAAAAAAAAAAAAAAATCTCATCCTCGTTTATGTTTGCTTCTTATTCCCCAATTGATCTCTGCTAGATGAAAGGAGCCAATGTAGCCCTCCTGGAAAAGGAAAAAACTGGAAAAAGTCACTCAGCAGCAAACTACAGAGCCCCTTCCATTCTTTAACAAGATTACTGTGCAGCCTCTAAGACAGCACTTGAATCGCTGAGCCCCCAAGGATCCCATGTTTTCTTTTTTCCCTCTCTCTCAGCCTCTCATTCTGTCTGTGTCTGTCTCCAAGTCACGTGGCTCTCCATGACTGTTGCTCCCACTCAAACAGGGGAGGAGGTGGTGGTGGTGGTGGGTGGTGGTGGTAGGGAGGGGATTCATGTGGGGCAAAGGGAGCCTACAGGAGACTTTGGGGGTCTCTCAGCTGCCCTGAGATCTCTGGAGCGTAGCGTATGAACACTGGGAGATGTGCATGTGTGAGCGCGAGCTTTCCAAGCAGGAGGGATCTGGCCCAAATTTAATCTCTCTATTGTGAAGATGGAGGGTTGGAGGGAGGAAAAAAAAAGGGCCGTGCCTGCTGAAATCCCACTGGCAGTGCTGCAATGCAGGGGTTTAACATAGAGCTGGGAGGCAGGCGAACGCATTAAAGAACTGCCCCCCTGATGACACGCAATATGCATATTTTTTACACAAACACAAGTACACACAGATGGGGGAATGCATGCGTGCACACCCACAAAAGCCTATTTGGTTTGAGATGCCTACATAAAGAGTGTGTTTGACAGGCGGGGTGGGGGATTTTGTGACGCCTACACAGAGTTTCGTGAGGCAGCTCGTCTTTGAGCGAGGTCACGTGGAGCATCTCAGTGGCCAGGTAGGTCAGGGATCTGCAGCACCGTGAAGAACTGTCAGCCCACCTTAGATTCCACATGAAAAGCGTTAACAGAAAGGTAAGGGCAGAAATATTATTAGTGTGGAGTAATATGAAAAAAATCTGCATATTTATAAAGTCTTAAAGGATAAGTTCACCTAAAAATGTAAATTCACTCGTTATCTACCAACTGAAATGGAAAGTCGGGTTAAGTTTCGTTGTCCACAACCCGTTTCCGGTTCATCCATACAGCCCCAGAATAATCCAAGTCTCTGGAAGCCCAAAATCTTCAATGTAGCTGCTAAGCTAAAAAGTGTTAGCACACACCCTGACAACCAAACGTCAAGGGTGTAAATATTGTCATTTCACAACAATTTGGGATCTCGGGACTTCCACAGACTTAGATTAGCTGTGTGGAGCCGTTATATGTTTGTCTTCTGCTGTTTTTATTAAAAACACGTCTACTTCAGTTGTTTAGGAGAATGCTGCAAAGCTGTGGAGCTCCAGAAAAATGTTTTGTGGAATACAAAACTTCCCCTGACTGTCAATCAGCATGAGGGGGGGGCAGATAATGACTGGATTTTAATTTTTGAGCGAACTTATCCCGTAAGTATTTCTCTATATGTTTAAAAAAAAAGTCACATTTACTCAGTTCATCCACCTCATCAGGACTGTGTGGGTGTAATTCGATCAGATTTGATTGGCAGTGGCCAAACAACCCCTTCAACTGTCATTATATCTTTATTCAAATGTTGCTGAATCCTGTTTGTCAATCGGTGGTAACAAGGACTGTTTTCATACCAATACCAGTAACTCCAATACTGACGAAAATGCTGGAATCGGTACGGCCGATTTAATTCCATGCACCAATCTGATACCATAAAATGTTTTTTTTAATCAGAAATGAGGCCCTTCTTCTGTCCAGTATCCTCCCATACACCTATATGAAACAGATTTTTTTAGTGCACATCTCTAGAGGCAACGGACTCCACTCAAAACCACAAGAAAGACAGAAACATGTGAAATAACCAAATCTGCCGTCGAGAATATTGTGTTTATGTACAACCCCATTATTCACAGTGATAATCCGATTGTGAAAATTGTTTCTTTTAGGGCCTATAAAGGTTAATCAAATGATGTCTGAGTTGAACGTTTTCATCAGTGAGCACATTGCACCATTTGTCTGAATATAAACAAAGAGGTGGAGGCTGTCGTGAGCTTTACTGTTAGCCCATACAGTCTCTCGGGGTGTGAGAGGTGAAGAGCGTGATGGGTGGTTGCTTACATGACAGATTGCTGACTGTGGGAGTCTTTTACAGTCAGCAGAAAACAAGCAATTGATGACACTTTGCCTTCTTCACGCTCTGATACAGCCAGTCCAGAGACAAGAGAGAGACACCGTGTTGTCCATCAAAAATATAACCAACTTTCTTTTGATTGACTCAAACTCAAAGTCGACATTGAGTATGGATTTAGGCGGTATTCGAATGTGCAAATAAACAACCTACCCCGTTAAGGTGCAAGATTTGTTTAAAGATCTCCTTAAAAGAATCACTGGGGCAAAGTCTCAGCTCTCCCCTGGCCCATGCTGTCAATATTTGGGCTTTTCCACTGGCATTTTTGGCCACGCAGAGTTTTCCATTCCAGCTTTGAATGCACCGAGTTGAGCCAAGCCTCTGAGGTGGGACTGAGGCCGCTGTGCTGCCGAGCGGACTGCGACCTATGGTCAACACGTGACATGCAGTGCTTTTGCAGTTGAGCATCTCTGTTTCTGCTTTCAGATATCTGCTTTATCTCTCCCCATGCTTGTTTATAGCTGTTACAGGAGTCGTATTATTAATGCTGATGAAATCATTTACTGGTCTTGTTGCTTCATAATTAAAGCTTTACTATAACTCAATAAAGGAGGACTTCTTTTGGGATGACCTTGTAGGACATATAATTTGTTTATTCCTGAATTTTTTTAGCGACAACTCTTCTGTCATCGATGAATGACACGCTCTCAGGCGGGTAGCCCTGTTGTCATGGAAATGTGAATCCCCCGATGCTTTAAGCTGACATGCCGAGCCAAACCAAGCCAAGCTGTGCCAGCACGTGTACGGAAAAGCCCCACAACTTGTCCCTCAACAAATGCGAAGTGATTGAAAATGGCTTCGACAACAGTTCTGCACCCGGCTGTTGGTTTGGTTACATTCTGTAATGCCAACTCGTACTGACACAAAAGGGCTTTTCACATTGCATATCTTCTAGCCCAGTGCTATCCTTTACTCTAGGATAACTTAAATACAGATACTTGCACTTAGGTCAACTAAACACTCGGCTAAAAGGTGCCAGTGTGAACCAGGGCTGAATTAAACACTGGACTGTGAGAGAAGTCAGGCCTCATTTTGGACTGTAGACATCAGTGGCGTGGGCCAAAGGACTTTGGAGCCATGGGCTAGTACAAGCACAGTGTGAATGGTAGAGCCCCTGGGCTTATGTTAACCCTGGGTTAACAATGTATGTGTAAAAGGGGCTAAGTTATTTCAGGGACTGCACTTAGCTCAGGGCTATCCTCAGCTTTGGGCCATCCAGCAGCCTGGCAGGAGAGATGCTCCCTGGTGCATTGGGATTTTTAAACTGAACCAAGCACGACTCACTGTGTGCAAATGTGATGTTCTCACACAAACACAGATATTAAAATGTGAGTCTAAAAGGTAAAACAGAGGGCTCATACAGGCTAGTATAGGAGTTCAGCTGTGAATCATTTTAAACGGCATTAATCGGCTTCATTTGGTTATTTATTTACACATTGTTTTTGAATCTTTAAAGCAAAAGCGAAACAGAAATACATGCTTGCCGCCTGTCCTCTTATTCTAACAAATCCATATGGTAACCCCACTTTATATGATGACAAGTCAGACAAGGCACAATTTGATTTGTGCTTCATACCAGGTGGATTCTTTGTGATTTTTTGTTGAATGCTGAAAAAATATGTTCACATGAAACATGACTGAAACTAATGAGTCCATATAGGAACATATAAACTGTAGATTTTCTTTTATTGCAGCTATTAAGCTGTTTAGCAGAATTGAATTGTGTATGATAAGCTTACTGCTCACCAAATTAGCTACCATGTTAGCTTTCTGGAGCTAACAAGTTGCTAATGCAACCTTGCGATGTCAGTGTCTTCATGTGTAGGTTTAGTAGATGAGTTATCGGATTAAATTTACAGAACAATCAAAACAAAAAACATTTACATTCATCACTAGGTGAGGACAAATACTTATTAGATAATAGCAAATAACAACCGAGTTACAGCAGCTTACATGAAATTATACAAAAATAAATGTATTTAAAGTGGCATGGTATGGTCAAATAGGCTAAATCTGTTTAAGTAGATGATATCATTTATCTATATTATCAGGGTCCCCCCCACGGGGGGATAAAAAGTGGCAACATCCCGCAACCCTGAAGGAAAAGCGGAAAAGAAAACGAACGAACGAAATCAGGGTTCGTACACTTTTTTCAAGGTCAAATTCAAGCACTTTTCAAGCACTTTTAAGGGTCATTTTTAAGATTTTCCAGCACCTTATTGCTGTGGTGAAATACGTATCTTCGGGAATATATATACTTGTGATTTTTTTTCTTCACTTTTTATCACAGTTATGTACATTGTATCATGCTGTAAACATCTAAAATTATATTCTATAATAGCAAAAACTTCAGAAATTAATTATCCAGTCTGATCCCAATTTTGTGAAAGACACAGAGTTATAATGTCAAGCACTTTCAAGCACTTAAACTAAAATCCAAGCACTTTTCAGACCTTGAAAACGCAACATTGAAATTCAAGCACTTTCAAGGATTTCAAGCACCCGTATGAACCCTGTATTATCCATCTGGTATATTTATAAGACTTAATTCCAGTAACAGGTGCTGTTAAAACACCTTGACGTCGACCGAGGCCCAGTGGTTGCATCCCTCTCTCTACAATGTGTGGGCAGTTTTAGATGTTACAAGGCAACGGTTACTGGGAGTTTTCTGAGTCTTGTATCTGTGTTGTTATCTACAATAGATGTGTGGAAGATGTCAGATAATATGTGAACTTTGTGAAAATATAATCTTTCATCAGAGGGCCAAATATTTTAGCTGGACAGCTTCTGTGGATTCAGTTTCCTTGTGAGTACACTAACTTATTTTCTGGTGTATGGAATCAAATCAAATTCATTTCTAATCACTCTCAAAGACTTTGCTTCAATACCGTCTTCACAGTTGCATAATTGCTCTCGGTGAAAGCCTCATAGGCCAACTGCTGTCTTCAACCTTGCGTGTTGAGCTTGCCGCATAGCTGTGCACCTACACACATGAGGAGGAACGACAGAAGGCTGTGGTCCGACACCTTTAAGCAGAGATTTGAGCTCTCATAATCTGGAGACTTTTCGAGCAGAGATCTCATTCAATTTAGAAGCACCGGTTAGAAAACAACTATGTTAGGCCACAAATCCATTTCGGTTAAATTTAAAATGGCTACGTCAAATCAATTCCAATGTCCTGCCTGGCAGCATTTAAAAAGTAATTGCTCCATCCGGCCGCGTGACACAGCACAAACATCAGCAAGAGAGATTGAGCTTTTTGCGCTATTTTTTTTCTCCCCAGTGTTTACAGCTTTTAGGAAAACGATGATCTTACTTCACTTGTTCGAAAGCAAGTGCTATTTTTCACAGGGCTACTGTCCATAAATCCTGGTGGAGAGCGCCGACTTCCCCTCCGGCTACCTGCTTCACTGGGAGACAAGACCTGTGTTTATGTGCAGAAATAAGGCTATTCATCATCCAGTCCGGGAGAAATGGTCAACGGCAGGGGACGAAAACGGCACACGATTCCAGATTAATTGCTTCCCTCCTCGCCTGCTGGGGTGAATGAAACATAACACTACAAACCAGACCGGACAGACGGAGAGATTAAATATTATAAAGCAAATAATTAAATGTATCAATTTGCTATCTGCTTTTGAGCATTAACGCTGCATTAATCTAAAGGACGCCACGACAGATCCGATTGCATGATGCATTGTTTGAGTTAAAAGCTGATTGCCTTAATGGAAATTAATTGTTTGACCAAGGACAATCTGTGCAAAGGCAAAATGGAAAATAGGGGGAGAAACAACCTCGAGAAAAAAAAAGCCTCCAGTCCCTCAATGTCTCGGAATTACATGCTTCCTGAGAGCAGTGTGGTGCTGGAAAAACAAAAACTCCCTAGGGGACCAACAAACTCTTATAAATGTCACATAGGTTTTAGTGATGTGCTCTGCAAGCAGCTGTTTCTTTTGGACAGCTTGGCCTCTCTCAACATAATAAACCACATTACCTCCCAAGGTCTATCTATAGCCGAAGGGACAACCTATTCGTTCATGACTGCCACATTTCTGTTGCAAACCAACGATTCGTCTTAATGTTAGGATTGCATTTCTGTGATTTGGAGGTGTGAAACGGCTTCGATCGAGGAGTGCAGACTCGTTATGAAACTACAGAAGTGATCAACTTTTTTTTACGAAGGAGGCTGGACTGCTCTTGTTAATGCGGTCAAAGGTATTGTAGGACAAACGATAGACAAAGCCGCAAGTGGAGAGCAGAGTGGCTGCTCATGGGGATCATTCACCTTCACATCGTCAGTCTATTACAGGGCAGGCCCAAATCTTGGAAACCACGGCGCCATTAGTCAAACACAGATTGAGTGTGACAGCTAACCTCTCATGATGATCTCCTTGCGCCAGAAAAAAAAAGCCTGACTCTCGTTTGCTGCATCACTGTGCTGTGCTCAAACTCAAATGAAATAACAGACAGACAGACAGACAGACAGTAATTCTGATGTTTTCAAAACACCATACGTACAGAATTTTTACATATTTTGGTGTCTAAATAAATGTGTACAAAATGTTCTTGAATTGGTTCAGCAGATTGCCTCAGACAGCAGCTGCTTTATCCTTTGGGGCAACTATGCTCATGAATGTAAATCCACTAAGTGCTTGTTTTTGCTGCTGACAGGTTTATTTTCTTGTCATTTCAGCTCACAGAACAAAGGAGTTGTTGGTCTACCGTTGCTTTGAGTGGTAAGTTTGACTAACCATTCCAGACTAACCCTTTAAACACCCAAATTAACCATTTACCAACAAACAATGTTTAAAATCTGTCAAATATGACTGAAAATTGAACAAAAAGTGTCTTCAGTGACTGAAAACTTCAATCAATAAGGAACTGCCCTCTGTTACCAGCCCAGGAAGTCATAGTATTAGCAGCTAACGTCTCTGCAAACCACACGAAAGGTCTGAGGTTACTTTTGTAAAGGATGCGGCGTATCACTTTCACATTACATGTTTATTAGCAAACTTTCACATCAGCAGGTTGAAGGGAAGAAGGTGGCGTTACAACAAGCTACAAGGCTGCCAAACAGCTGATCACAGTCTGAGTCTGAGAGGACATTTCAGACCAAAACAGGTATTTTAAACCAAACCATGATGTTCTCCTAACCTTTACCAAGTGTTATTTTCTGCCTACACTTAAGCAGTGTATAAGCACGGCATTATGATGAGATGGAAATGAAAACTGAACTTAAACATACATAGATTTGCAACATAAAGAAACGTTACTTTTGAACTCATCTGCTCATCGGTTTTGCAGAAACGTGCTTCTTCGCTAACATTCATTCTGGCAATGGCGCTGGCGCTACACTATTCATACAGCTAAGCCACAACCTGCTTTCAACTGCGATGACCTCTCATTTAAAGTCGTTCATGTAAAGTGCACGGCAATTCATCTGCAGCTCCTTCGTGAGTGAAAAATTGCTGCCATTTGAACAGTTCAATACATTCTTGCCCCCTTCCGATGATTTGTTCAATTGTGTAGAAAAGAGGGGTCTCGCTTAATTTTTTTTAATTAATGACATTACCTTTACGCACATCTCTCGTGTATTCAAAACAACCGCTGAAAGATCTGACCTGAGAACATTGCGATATTTAACTGAGATCATCTGTAAAGTAGACGGAGAGTCGTTTTCAATTAAGCGCTCATTACAAACTAAATTAGGCACTGACCTTTGGAACATACCAGCACAGGGAAAAGGAGAGAAAGGTATAGACATGTACTTTAACACATCAATCTCTGATTAAAACAGAAATCCTCAACGACACATTTCAAGGGTCTTTCATATTAGATTCTACGGAATAATGCCTCCAAACAACAAGCAAAACATCCACATATCATTTTCATTTTTGAACGTGCACACTCGTGTTTTGATTGCATTGTTGTCTAGTGGCTCGCAATTAAATCTGAAGCAGTATTCTCAGCTGAAAGACAAAAAATATCTGAAGTGATCAGCTTCACAGTATATTCACTAATAGCTATTAACATCTATACATTAACGCATTCATTTATGAATGAACTCACATTTCCGTACGTTCTCTGCAACCGCATAAGAACGTTTGACTTTAGAGAAGAACAGAAAGACAAGGAGACGTACATTAGGGATGTTCCTGCAGCCAGACAGTAGAGTATTATCACCTGCCCTCACGTAGCCTCGTAATCTGAGAGCGGCATCAACAATCAATGAAAGGAGGGAAAGAGAAGACAAGACCAATCGATGCCTGTTAGAAACTCTGAGGTAATTCGACACTTCGAGCCTGAATCTGATGACAACTCCAAAGATAAAACTTTACTTTCATAACAGCCAAAGATTTAAAAACTTCCATCTCCTTTTTGTGTACGACAAGGTGCAACATTTGGTGTAGCTTGAGCAGTCATCAGAGCTCGACAATTAAAGATCATTATTGAAAGGGTCGACTGAATCATTACCAACACAAATATATATATAGACGGCTGACCTCCTAACCAGTCAGCACATATGTGAGCCTGCCATATATGAGTCATAGAAGCACAGGTATTCGTTTACAGGTAAGAACATAATCAGTTATATAATTGCCAGGTCTCACCAGATGGAAGTGATCATAACATTCTGCCAACTGGCACTCATGAAAGGAGAACATTTTGTTCCCAAGGCAACAGTGAAACACGAGTTTAGAGCTGTAGCAGTTTAGTGAGCCTGTTTTTAGGTACAATGGTGCTTCAAGCTGCAAGCTAACATGCTCCCAATGACAATGCTAACATGTTGGTGTTAAGTAGATGTAATGTTGAGCATGTTCAACATTTCCTGATAGGAATGCACTCCAGTCGCCAGGATTAAAATGTTGGCAGTCAACATTTCCGCAAACCTCGATACGTTCACATTTGCAGATGATATAGGCTTCCTGTTGTAATGTCATATCACGTTCACATTATATTTGCTTTCCTGTCCAGAGGCGGAGTTAAGCGACAAGGCTGCCAAACCAGTGACTGCAGTTCAAAACTGTGTTTACAACATTTGTAAGTCCAACACCACCAGATGTTTTTAAGGAGACCTGTGGTGTTTTTGCTGATCAGAGCGGGTTTATTTAAGACAGAACTTGATCTTTTTCAAAGCCTGACCAAGTGGTTTTTGTGCCTTAACCTAACCAGATCATAAGCAAAAGCATAAGCATAAAATCCAAAACTGAACCTGAGCAAGTAAAGTTGAAACATAAAGAAAGGTTTCCACAAATCCCTGGTTTGTAGGAACATACATTGCCAACAATTTCTGTGGCAAGTGGGTTTTTTTTGCAGTAATTTGTTCAGAAACGTTAGCTCTTAAAATTCGTCCTGACACCCTATCCACAAATGTCATGAAAATCAATCCACAAGTTATGAGGATGTTTTTAAAAAAGCCAAAAATCTCAACCTCCTATTGGCTCAAGAGGGAAATTTAACGGATCAGTGAAGCTGCTAAGCTTCATCCTCTGAACATCTGGTCATGGAAATCCATCCAGTGATTGTTGAGATACTTCAACAGGGACCAAATTGGTGGACAGATCGTCAGACAGACCAGCATTGCCATCAACAAAGGTTACCACCAGCTGTAATCACAAAACATGTTACACCCTCTGCACACTGTGGCAAAAAGTAACTGGAGCAGTTGGCCAGCAGTCAGTGTTGGCAATCAGTGTCAGCTGGCTGGAACATGGAGACAGTTTGGGGGCTAGAAAATGTTTTCACAACTTTACTTTTTGGCCAAAACACACACTAGATTATCCAAAAGGGCCTCATTGCATAACATGGGTCTGTTTTATGAGACAATCAAATTATCTCAGCACAATGTTGCACTGGTACAATGGTAAGCAATGGTGGGATTTATGGAAAGGTAGAGGGAGCAGCCGGACCGGGGCCCACACTCACCAAGGGAACCTAAAGCCCACGCACCGCCGCTGGCAGAAAATATATTGAGAAAATCAGTTTCAATAATATTCAATGGGCTTTGTAGCTGCTGTTCTTCTTGTTCCCATCTATTCTGCTGGTATTGTGGAGTTCCTACAGTGTTGTCTGTCTGGTGATGTTTGCTTTTATATTTTGGTGGACTTGACAGTCTTCTAAATGAATTTGTCATTTTTTTAATGCTAATTAATTTAGTTTGACATAGATTAGTCCATTTTATGTTGCAGAGTATATTTGACAAAGATCTGTGTCCCATTTATTAGTGCTTTCAGTTAAGATCTGTATGATACTAGAAACAACACCCCAATCACCAGAATAAATGTTAAATGTTAAAACTTTATATTTCTTTATGTTGCATCTTCATGTTTTTTTAGGTTTAACTTCCGTTTTTATCTTGTGACAAAGCTGTGCTCATGATTTGGTTAGGTTTAGACACGAAAACACTTGATTAGGGTTGTAAAAGATCACATCTTGGCTTAAAATACCTGTTTTGATTGCCACATTTTACTGTATTTTCAGCTGATTATAAGTTATTGTACTGTACCTCCTTCTGTGTGTTATTATGTTACGTCCTGACAATGATATTGTAGGGATTCTATGGTGACATACAGGGCTTAAAATGATAAACTGAACTAGGGTTTTTGTTTTCTCAATCCAGTAGACATACTAGATACAACTTCTATACTGCGCATGTGAAAAATATCACTGATTGTATTATACTATGGCCAAAAAAGGGGACTCAAAATCAAAGCTCCACCCCATAAAGTAGTTGCTCCATGTATTTGTCTTGCTGAAGAAAAGTAGCTAAGATTTGTTTATGACTATGTGATGCAGTGAGATGCATCGAATCCACTTGCAATGCCACTCAGTCCCCTTCGAACAAGTTTTATCTTGTCTTTCCCCATCCCATTTATTACTGCTAAACAATCCCATGTTTATACGTAGCTGTGGGTTTACTGCAATGCATTTAATTCAGATTTCGCCATAAAAGTGACCATAATTCCTGCCTTCTTACTGAATCCTAACAGATGCAAGCTAATGCCCCAACAATTAAAACCCAGAAAGCCTTGAAGAAACACATAACAAACGCCAAATCTTTCCGCTCAATTGACAATATGTGAAATCCGACACAGCCCAACTGACACTATTCTATCAATTATTCAGGAGGAGAAAGGCTCGCAAAAAGTGCCGCACCCCCGGCTATGCAGCAGTAAATCACTGTATAGCACACCATCTGCTGCTTGTCAAAGCCGGTGGCTGCTGTGTGCACAGGAGTGCAGAACAACATTGATCCGTAAGTCTGGGCTGATTTCCGTTGTGAGTCATAGATCAGAAAGTGCCATGTTAAATAACATGGGGTGAAAATGTAGAAAAACATGCATCACATTTTCAAACACCTATGTTACATTTTTAACAGCCGGAAGAGTTTGCAGCATGCACAGTGTAAGCAGACTCCTGAATCCATCTTGTCGGTTCCACCTGGGTTGATGGATGTTACTGTAAAAACCGGTATAAAAATATTCCTCATTAAATATTGAGCGCCCACAAGACAGGACGTAAGGATGATTCTCCCTCTCGTCTCTGGGTCCTTCACCCTCGTTGGTGTTTCAAAGCGCAACCTCCTCCGGAGACCAAATGTCCCGTATTCAGACTTCAATAATGCAACGCCTTCGTTCTTCAGGCTAAGGGCTGGCTTGACATCTGACTAATCGCTGACAAAGCCTTGGGTTCAGTTTGCAGAGTTACTGTGCTATTTCTGGGCAAATAAACAACAGAATGCCTGTATAAAAAAATAAAATGCATATTTGATATACAGGAACATCAGTGGCAAGCATTTATGAAAATCTCAGTACCTAACCCTAACTGAACCTCATTACAGTTTTGATTAATCGCTTCATATTACATTTCGAAAAATTAACATCACCTCCATTTGGTACCTGTCAACGACTTATGGGTCAGTCCAAATTGCAACTCAGCTATTCAGCAAATCTGTGGGCGTCAGAAAAACATGCGATCGTCACAACGGTGTTCAAAAACCGCATTGTGTCCCGAAACTGCGGATATGTGAGGAGGAACACAGTCACTGTGGGTTCTCATTATGTTGCTGATTATCAGTTATTCTGCATGTCAAACTCAATATTGTGTCTTGTCAGTCACACAGTCAAAGAATAACCAGTCTAATTATTCGCTGTGTTTACATTTCCGGATGTCTCTGTGTGAGCCGCTTTGACTGTATTTTACCCATTTTCTCTCTCTACAGTCTCTCAGCTTTGAAAGGTTAAATGAAAGCGCAAAAATGTCCTGAAAAACATCTTGTAAACACAAGTTTGGACATTGAAATGTGTTTCAAAGGGTTGACAGCTGTTCTTAACCAAATATTGAAACACTGTCCAATTTAAAGGAGGCCTATTAAGCTTTTAAATGACTTTCCTTCAATGTTTTTGCGCATGTAAAGATCTTGAAAGTTAAAAAAAAAAAGGTCAGAGTCTGCACCAATAGAAGCTCGTTTCTCCCACAGGAAACACTGCTCCTGAAATGCCTCGTCAGTGGAATCCCTTTAATAATTAAAAGGTGACTAAATGACATCACACCGTGTCACTCATTTGCATAATTCATGCCTATATTCATGGTAAAAGTGAAGCTAACTGGAAGCTGACAACATGGCCTCGCTGACCAGAGACACAGTGGGCTGTGGTGGCTCAGGTGTGTGTGAGCTGACCAATCACAGCAGACTGGGTTTTCGGGGGAGGGGGGACCTTAAAGAGACAGGAGCTCAGAGTGTTTCAGATAGAGGGGGAATACTGTCCTCCAGCACTGAACACTATGAGAAAACTGACACATTTTTTTTGAGCACTAAAGCATGTAAACCTATTCTAATAGTAACCCAACCCCAATCTCCTTTAACTGAAGAAAAGAATGTACTAATAACAATCTAAATGCAACTTTGTACAATTAAATGTCACTCAAAGGGTAACTGTATACAACACAGTATACACATGTATATATATATATATATGTATAGCTAGTGAAACTCCCTGATTTGTTGCCTCTGTTTAAAATATGAACGACACAAACAAAAACACAAACATGAAAAGTCACATTGAGATGCATTCGGAATTCGTTCGTTTTGTAGGAAATATGCAAACTCTTCACAATGCACATGCTTCACAAGTCAGCAGCTCAGTTTTGCATCGACTAAATGCTCCAACATTAGGTCTAAAAAACCCTGAAGGAGCTGCAGCTTACCCGGCAGCACAAGCTGTTTAAAAATCTGCACCGACACATAATGCACGGTAGGTTTAACTGCTATTGTAGCTTAACTTTCCAATTTGGATTCATTGCTTCATTTTGTAATATGAAAATGGTGAGGCTGCAAAAATGAAAAGAACGTTTGTAAAGAGATTCTTAAACTTTTCTGCCGCATGCCGGGAACTAGATAAGGAGAGAATGTCAATTTCAGTGTATGCATGAATTACTCGACGCAGTTTCACTTTGCTTTCAGACTGAAAGCACAATCAGCTGGTCCCCGCAAGTCAGTTCATTTCTCATAGAGATGAGGCTCTAGGGAAACCCGGCCAACATGGTGTGGGACAACAACCTTGACAGGCGAGATCGAGCCAAGCCAATAAGTCGTTACCTTTTTCCAAAAAACAACAGTCAATCAGATCTCCACTTGTTTTCCAACCAATTTGAGTTCATTTCATAAATAACAGCTTCGCCTGGAAAGTGCAAAACATAGAAGAAGTTATTTACAGCAGCGTCAAAGAGTCTCGTCCTGCAACTGCAGAAGCAAGTGATGTAGTTACATCCATTCTCGGAATTCATGTTTAGCTTTGTTTGTTTTTTTCCATTGATTCTAGAAAGATAGAAAGATTCTCTGGTAATGCTAATTAGCATGTTAGCATTTAAATTTAACCTGCATTACAAAATATTCTACCTAATTTATTCAGGGTTCGTGTTGTATGCTACTTTAAGAAACTCTTGTCTAGACAGGAAAAACGACATATCAGAAAAATGACATTCAATTACCCTCATTCAAGAGCATAGCTTTCAGAAAGCGTGTAAAAAAAAAAAATTTCTGTCCTGTCAAATCCAAAAACAATGTCCACTAATCACAGCTCTCAGTTTCATCACACCCTCAAACTCATCTCAAGGGTGAAAACGTATTCACCGCGCAGACTGATGCATGCACAGTGATCAAAGGGCATGGCAAAGACAGAGTAAATGAGGCTCAATGTCAGACGGATATCAATTCAGTGCACATTTTTGTAGCCTACATTACTTGTCAAGAAGCCCTTAAGTGCATGTGATGAGATCAGCTGTCATGTGGAGTCCCATCAATCCTATCAATATAAGCCCCAATCAAACATGTATAGCGTTCTAACAATATAATATAGTAATCAATGGTGAAAAGTATTAGGTTGATTGGCTTAAGTACTGTATATAAATACAATTTTGAGTAAGGTTCCATAATATGTCACTTTATACTTCTAGTCCGTTTGAGTTCAGAGGTCAATATTAAGGTAATAACTAATTTCACACCACTACATTGACTAGGTAAGTTAAGGATTTAATTTGCTTAATTTGCTTAAGTTACCTCCAAATATATTCATAATGACCCCAGCACGATTTAACATACATTTTCTGCTATCTTCCGACAAACAGTTAATCAATTGCTGGTCGTTACTTAAATACATTTCCGGGAAATTCCAACTAGTGATGATGATGATGCAATTTCCAATGGTTAAAAATTGTACTTCAGTTCAATGACCTGCAGAAGTTAGACAGAAACGGGTTGGAAATGAAATGTCACGATCAGCAGATGTTAAGCAGAACCTATTTGGAAGAATCCTGGAGATGTAACAAATAAATTATCAGCTATTTGTTAGCTGCTTGTTGGATTATTATTAAATACTATTGGGCTAAATTTTAAGTAACTATTGTGGTCATTTGAAGGTATTCTCAAAGGAATTTTTAAACGTTCGCTTGGTTATAACCAACTACCATGAAATTACCGCACCTGTAAAATGAATTGTTACGAAATGTTTCATTTGTACTTGAAAACTATCAAAATCGATAGCACGATCATGTCTTCCACCATTTAACCTCCGGGATCAGCAGTGACAAAAGCATTATCCCTTACTGGCTTCCCACCCAGGAGCACAACCAAGTGTGTCTGCTCGAAGGCTGGATCTAGCCGGAGCTGCGCTCACTTCGTCTCTGCAGCGGTAGGTGATGGTTTCACCACGAACAACCCGTGAAAGAACATCTAACTAAATGACTGCCTCACCATGTGTCATGACATTTTTAGTGAAAAAAAAGTCTGAGAGAGAGAAAAAAAAAACGACGAAATATCAAGCTTACTTTATCAGCCCCTTTGACGCATTCAAATGAGGGGGCACAAACCAGCCATGTCCTAGATAGACGGCACCCTGCACTGCATTGAAAGACTCCACAGCAGTCGGGTTTACGTAACAGCAGGCAACACACAGGGATGCACATTGCTACCAGAGCTCCATATGAAAAGATACAAGCTCTAATACTGCCTGACCATCGTCTTTGAAAAACACTGAAGGTTTTTTTAAAAAAAAAAAAAAAGGAGTTTTAAAATCACTCACAACAACACGGCGGGAATCATTTTGCAGAATAGACATCGTGGATTGGGTGTAGTTTCGTCCACTGGGTTTTTAATTAGCTGCTGAGGGCAATGATGTTGTAATTAATATCTGAATTGCACTGTTCCCGCGCCGCCAGTCTCCCACAGGGAATCAGGTGAGATACTAAAAGGGTTCGATACACCTACAATAGGATACACAAGCTTTGGGCTGCACACGACTCAAAGCATTTGTGTACTGTGCAGTGACAGATGATCAGGATTTGCAAAGTGGCTTGTGGGTTTAGAATAAGAATATCTATCAGAAAAAGTGCTGGTTTCTTTGGAGTGAGAAGCGCCATGTTCAGACTGTCAAATAAGAGAGACCACTGCTTGTAACTGGTTAACACAAAAGTAGAATCTGAGCCAGGGTCAACCTGAAAAACACGAAAGGAAAAAGAAAACTCCAGCAAGAACAGATACTGGCATTGATTAAGGGTGAACACTGCGTTGGCGTGTTCCAGATGAACATGGAGAAAAGGGATTCTCGAGTGACAGGAAGGGTGCTACGTGTTTCCTGTTAGGCAGAACCAAATTGAATTAATCATTACGTCAGTCAAGCTGTTTTTAGACAGTGGGGAAGGATTTCTCTACTGGTAGGCAAAGTAATGCATGGAGCAAAAAATGTTGACTCACTGCAACAACATGGAGGGAGAAATTAGACCCTGCAACAGTCGTGATCACATCGAATTAGCGCACAGATCGCTCCAGGATAGAGCAGGATATGAGGCCACCACAGCGGCATTTTGGTATTCCCCCGCCCTCCTCCGTTCTTTACCTATTTTTCTCCCTGAGTTGTCAGATTATTATTATACAACCACTCTCATGCAAGCTCCTGGCCATTAACACAGCCATGCAATTAAAAAAAAAGCCTTCTCATTACAACCAGCGGACACACAGTCGGTGAGATGAGGCTGCGTGTAATGATTCAGGAGAAAAATCCAAATGAGAGTGAAGATTGCAAAAGGATTTATTTACGAACTGCCCTCTAGATAACAATCCTGTGAGTGAGGCCTGTGTAACTGGACAAAAGGATGGGAGCAATTATTTTGATCAATAAAGTACAATGAACGCCGTGTCTTTCTTGCAAGGCCCGACTATTACCGGCCTTATCATGGGAGGAAGTAGATATTGAGGCTCTCCATCATGCTCTGGAGATGGCAACCAAATTGCTGCCGTGTCAATAATCCCTTTGGGACAGATCGAATCTGCAAGACTTCTTCAACTTGGCTGGCACAGAGAGCCAAGTCGCACATTATACTTGACTCAGTTGAAGATCCAAGCCGAGTTAGATTTGTAGACAATTGTTTCTGTTTGTTACTGACACTCCTTTCGTTGCGGTCGGAGCCAAAACAAGTTTGCTGAATACAAATGAACGCTGGGAATCTTTTATTCCGGGAGTGTCGGCGGCACAATGACCTGAGTAGAGAATGAGCAAAGAGGGTGGCTCAACACTCAGTGGAGCACCTTCAGCTTTACAAAGCAACATAAGTGACCTGCCATTCACACAGCTTGAGTTGTTTCACAAAGAAAGTGTGGGACCAGACCGGAGGGGGGGGGGGGGTCAGTCCTTACAATGAATCCTGTAGACAGGATTTGATAGCGGCTGTTTGTGCTGTTGTTGTTATCAGTGGTGCTGGAAGTATTTACATTATTTACTGAAATTAAAAATAAAAATACTCCATGAAGGGCAAAATTAAAAAACATTTTATTTAAAGGTCCACTTAATAAGAAAGTTGCAACTGATGTTTATAAATTACAAATTAACCATTTATTAATGAGTTGTTGTTTTTTTTAAAGTCTTACCCTTATATCTGGCTGTTTTGTATTGGACTGCTACTAGTGATTATTTTCATTGGTGTTGGTTGGTTGGTTGGTTGGTTGGTTGGTTGGTTGGTTGATTGGTTGGTTGGTTGGTTGGTTGGTTGGTTGGTTAGTTTTTTGGTTGTTTGGTTGGTCCGTCGGTCAGCAGGATTACACAAAATCTGCTGTAGAGATTTCTATTCTTCCCGCGCAGAATAGAGCCCATTAACTTTTGGTGCAGATCCAGGAATTTTTCCCACTTTTTTCAACATTTCCAAGATAACGCTTGTTGGCTGCCTTTGTAGCTGCCAATTAATTGACTAAATGTAAAATGCAACTGTCAGATGAGTGTAGTAAAGTGAAATATATAGTATTCCCCTTGGGATTGTAGTGGAGATGAAGTAGAAACTGGCACGTACAATACTTGAGTAAATGTTCTCTACTACTGGTTGTACTGATGCATTGCTTCTCCATTCAGAATTCAGACCTATCTCGGTAAAAAGAGCTGCATCTTCACGTTTTGTTAGACAGAGGCTGTCCTCAAAACATGCATACCAAAGCATGTTCTACAGCCAGTGAAATGCAGATATAAATGTATTCATACCCAACACTACTGTTTGAACTCAAAGGGATTTCATTTTTTTTGTATGCTGTGTCCTTCGCCTTCAAACTGGCCTCAAAAAAACCTCAAAGAGAAAAGAAGCAGCCTTCATGCTGAGCACCTACTCACACAGCTAAAGTATTCTGCCTCCTCCTCTCTCTTCCTTCTCCTTATTTCACTCGCTTCTCTGGCTGATATTACACTGCACCATGTTCCTCTAATGAAAAAACACAAGTCCTCGTATACCTCTGATTTATACACAAACACTGAAAGGCACAGATCACAGGAGATTGTATGGTGCACAGAACAGGGAACATTTAAAGAATTCGTCACAACAGCAGCCTGCGGTTTTAACTAATTTCGGGGGGTTTCACAGCGTGACACACAATCAGAACTATTTCACACACCTGAGTTTATTTTAAAGCAGAAACTATGATTTTTTTTTTTTTTTTCAAGGTTTCTGTTGATGTTTTAAGCGCTCTGAATGTCAGATGGGGGAGATTCTGACTTGGCAACTCTCAGAAAATGGCAACTATAACTGCAGAAGCCCCATGGGACCGGAGGAGAGAAAGAAAGCAGAAAACGTCTCTTCGTTTCTAAGATTTCAGGGAACAGGAAAAATAGAGTTAATGAGTTGTGTTCTGTGTTGTGTCTCTCAGCAGGGGGAAAAAAAAAAAAAACCTTTCAGATTCTGCTGCCAGATGCCATTTCCAATAGGGCACAAAGACGTACAACACAGAGGAAAATGCATACAAAACCTTTGCACTACTTTTAAAACACGCCGAGACCCTGAAGGCATGTTTCGCAAGATAACTGTTGGCAGGGTATGATAAAGACGAACAGTGTTACTCGGACAATATCGAATCACTGCTCCTAAACTTGTTTGATATCATCGCTATAGGATGCACCTTACACCTTTCTGGGGCTTCCACCTCCGAGGTTCAATTGTATCCGCCTCCACCTGCACCTGATAATGTCAAGGTTGTAATTTAAGTGTGATTTTCTTGCTCTTGGGGGGACTGGAATGAAATTGCCATCATTACCAGCTTCCTGTCTGTGTATAGAGAGGCTTGGAGCCGACACAGGGTGCATTTCAAATGCCTCCGTGCGATCCCTCGGCCGCTCTGACAAGGACAGATCCCCACAGTGGCCGTTGGCAACAAAGAGTGGCGCCGCTTTGAGCTATAAATAAAAAAGGAAAATAAAACACAATCAAAAGGAACATATGGAAGGGCATTGAAACACTTTTTGTTTTGGTGTTATTTCACGGGGATGCAGAGCTTTGCCGGGAAGCAGCCAGGACATGAAGGCAGGGCATGTTGCAGCAAAAGAGATGTCAAGAACTCAGAGGAGCTACAGTGATGATGAGGTTAGGTGACAGGGGTGCGAGCGGGAGCAGGGCGGTATAGACGCGGTCACCGGCCAGGCAATAATGCCCCGGAGACACAAGGAGGTAAAAGGGATCCTGAGCTCTGACAGCGCACAACACTTATACGTGCTAAAGCCTGGACAGGTTTAATGCATGCCTCCATTAACATTTATTCACAGCCCGGAGTGATCAGCGCCGACCCCCGGCTGCATCTCTGTCAAACACATGTCCCAGCATGTGCAGACCTGAATTGCACATCCCTTGCAGGAGATGTCTGTAATGCAAGGGGGAAGCTGCGTTTGAAAATAAACCGAGGGGAGGATAATAGAGATTGTCTCCGAAGACAAAAGAGGCTAAAAACAGCCAGCCTCCTGTAAGACTGTGCTTCCTTTTTTCTTTTTTTCTTTTTTATAAGCAGTCAGCACAATCTCACCACGGCACTGAAACAACAATCTGTAAAGAAGGTGACTAAATATAACAGCGTCCCGCAGAATAAAGCCACTCCTCCTCCCACTCCTCATCCTCCTTTTCCTCATGGTCCAATTCAGACAGACGAGATGAGAGCTACACCAGATGTGTCATATAGGAAGCTGCTTTGCTACAAATTGGATGATTAACAGAGCCGCGCAGACGGCATCGAGGCCATTTGGCTGCGGCGCGCGGCTCACTGGAGAGTGATTGGCTTCAAGGGGGCCGAGGGAGCAGATGGGACGGGGACACGGAGCTGGACCACAGCGACTGACTGTGCTTCCTCGGATCAAAATATCGCTTTCCATTTCTCGTCTGCCCCGGTGCTCGAGAGCGATTCCACGCACAAACACGAAGAGAGAAAAAAAAAAAAAAAAGAAGGTAGCTGCTGTGTTTCACGCAGAATTGCAGAGGCTTGTTCTTCATGGCAAGTTATCTCCGCCTTTGGCTCCACCCTCTTAACATTAATTATGCAGCTCAATGCAGCACTCCGAATCCCTGCTGCAGCTCACCCACACTACAATACTGTGCTGCCGCTCTCTCCCACTCTCTCTGTCACACACACACACACAAACCAGAGTGTTTCTCCCCCCCCCCCCACCCCCTTTCATGACCACAATCTCAAGCATCCACGGTTAAAGACAGCATTTTTTGTTTCTCTCCAAGCAACACCGTTGCAAAGGCATGACTGTGGCAATGCTTTTGTTTTTTCAAGAGAATCTGCAAGGTTAGACGTTCACGCAGCCTCACACAGGGCAGAGAAAAACACATCTACATGACGTGAAGCTTCTTTTTCTCAAGGACACGCGAGATGCACAAGAAACCTTAAGACATTTATTTTCATTGCAATGAAAGGAATCAACAATTATCGTGACATCTGATGTGAATGGATGCTGTCAATTCATTGCGAGGTGGTATTACTATTAGTCGCGGGCAGCCTGACTCACTACCAGCACACACACAGTCATAATTTTATTTATTTATTTATTTATTTTGCTCTATCACTTTCGGAGCCTGCCGCAAATCAGAAACAAACACGGCCTGATATGCAGAGGCAAACACACTTAGCGGCTCAAACACCTGTCTGGCCCAGTTGTAATTGACTCAACTGCTCCTGAACGCGGCGAGAGACGCGATCCGACCCCCAGTCACAGGAGCCCACGCTACGCCACGTGAATCAGCCACATCAGCAAAGCAGAGGGGGGAAACCGGAGAACATACAAGGAGGGGAGCTCTCTCTCTCTCTTTCTCTCTCTCTCTCTCGCTCTCTCTCTCTCTCTCACGCTTCAGCCGTCCGACCCCCCTCCAGGCCAGGCAGTGGGACGGAAACGTAGCAACTGTTTATGGAAGCAGAAACGAGCATCTCCTTCGTTTCCTAGAGCTTTTCACATGATTAAGATTCATCCCACATCTGCATGCGTGTGTTCGTGTCCTCGCGTGTTTGTGCGCGACGGAGAGAGAGAGTAGTATTGCTTGCCCGGCCAAACGCTCTATAATTAATCCAAGAGAAGTTAAGTGTGAGGCGACCGGGTGTGAGTCATTCATGCATCCTGCACACTGCTCGACTTTAAAAACGGAACAAATAGTGTTTTTGTCTTTCAAAAACGGGGCCCCGCGTCAGATGACGCTCTTTGCAGTTATTCATGGGATCATTATTTCTTCCTCGCCACCCTGGTCGTCATCAGCAACATGCCAAACCTCAGGCGTGCAAACGGCAGCTATGCAAAAGGGGGACGTGCTGTCTGTCTCCCTATTGTGACCATGTCAATAAGTTCAATAATGTGTCCGTGTGTGTTTGCAGAAGGTGCTACCTCTGGAACAAAAGCAAACGGCGTAGGGCAGATGTTCCTAATGAGGGAAAAACATGGCCAGGGAAGGTGGAATGATTCAGCTGGTATCGGGTGAAGTGAATGTGTTACATGCTTACATAATCCAGGGGGAGCGTGAATTGACTGCTCCCTCCCCTCTTCATGACAATGCGCTGGCAGGCGCAGGTCGCCTGTTTCGTCGTGTTTCGCTTCTTGAAAAAGAAAAAAAAACAAAACACGAATCTGTGCACTATCAGCTGTCCGGAGAGCACAACAGCGGGTCAGAAGCCTCTTTGTGAGGCTGCTGTTCATCAGCAGGCAGCCCCTCTGTGCTGTGTAGCTCTGCTGCTGCAGGGGTCTTTTCAGTGCCTGGAACCGGATGGTGAGCAGAGAGCACAGCGGGGGCTGGGCACCGCAATGTGCTGCAGTGCTCGCAGCTCTGCTATGCACACCCACTCTCCTCCATTCTTCCTCTGCCTCTGACAATCTCTCAATCTCTCGCTCCATCTCTCGCCCGTACTCGTGTCGCTCGCCTTGCCTTCCCCTCTCCTCGCCGTCCTCTCGTTGCTTTTGTCTCTTTAATGCCAAACGTTTCCGCCACACTCTCGAAGCCGACAGCAGTCCACGTGTTCAACACAGCCTCTCGTTTCCTTCATTATTAGTGCAATCCTGCTCTCCACTCCGCAGGCAGAGCTGCAGAGATGAGTTCATCTCCATTTCTGTCATGTTTCCAGCAAAAATGACAAACGTTATTTGGTTCCGGCTTCTAAAATGTAAAGAACTGATGCTTTTTGTTTTGTTTTGGTTTGGTTTTAAATGATAGTAAATGAAGAAGTCTTTGGTTTCTGGAATGTTGGTTGGACAAGTGAAGCAATGTGAGGCGGTCATGTCGGTTCAGCATCGCCCGCAATCAATTCATCATAAAAATAAACAGCAGAATAATCGATAATGAAAATGTAGCCCTGTTAGCGCGCACGCTTACAAACACATTTACACAAATGTATACACAAGAACATCCTGTAAGCTTTCCAAGGAGATCACGATAAAGTGTCCTGTCTTCCTGTCTACGGAGGAAGCACGCGCCACACACTGTCCTTCTGACACCTTGTGGTATTTATCACGGTGTCATTCTACAATCCCCAAGAAGTTTACGCTCACCTTCAACATCTGCCCAAATGACACAGAAGTCATTCTATTTTCTGCTAGTTTGGTGACTTTTTTTTTTGTTGTCTTTTTACAGCACCTCCTCTCGCCCTGACACGGAGAGTTTGGGAACCGTTCCTAACTGTAGTGTGTCACGGTGACAGCCGCTGTTGCTCCGCTATGTTGCGTACCGCCATCATTTACTAAACGCCCGTGTCGCGCAGTCGGGGAGAGAGGGGTGTCGTACACGGAGGATGAGCAGTGACAAGCCCCGGCAGCTGCTCCCCTTCCTCCCAAACCCCCTAAAAACTCTGCTTTTATTGTAGATCACTTATAGACATGCGTAACCTTGGGAGGCAACTTTCGAGTCCCGCCGACAATCTTTGGGATTTTACTGAAAGTGAGTTCTTGCGCATGGCCGAGAAGCCTGATTCAAGCGGCACCTAAAATACGGTAGTAGGGTTAGGGTTAGGGGAAAATCGCAGGGTACAGGACTGTGTGTTTATAGCAGCCATCCAGTTTAATTAGAAGTGCCTGAGTCTCCTCTATCGCTCGCACTCTCGTTCTGTTTAAAAGAGGGATACTGGCTAATTCTCTGGAGCAGCGAGGGGTCTCATTTCCGTTTGTCGTTGAAGAGCCAAGGTTTTCTGATTGAGTTTCTCGGTGCGCCGGCTGCATCCCGCGGAGACACTTTCTTGGTTCCTCTCGACTGTGACATGAAAGCAGGCTTCGTGTGACAGCAGGTGTTTGAACAGTACAGGCTGCCGGTCCTCGCTTTCAGACAATGTCGTTGTCTTTACAACCCTCGCGATTGTTTTTGAAGTATTTTCCGGGAGACATATTTACCTAACGGCCGCCATCAGCCGTCAGAATGTATGGTTCCAGCTCTTTTAACAATATCATCCTTCTGATGATGTGTTGTCACCCCGATGGATCAGTGAAGGCCTGGTGCAATAATTACTTTTGTTGGACAATATATTGAAAGAAATCATCCTGATAAATTATATTATTGTTGCTTGAAGACCATTATATAATGGATATAATAAAATTTGTTGGGCTCCGGAGCTCTGAAAGTAATCAACAGTGATTACTTGAAGCTTCAGTTGAGGGTGAAGGGATTGCTGAGAATGATGTTTCTCTGTTTTCAAAGCAATATGGATGGCATCGCTTTGCAACCTGCTTCTTTCGGTTTATATAAGGCTGTTCATTTATAAGGATTCTGCGAGCCCACATTATTGTTGTTTCTATAGTTATTTGTGAATGGATAAACGTACATTTTCCAAAAGGTTTGGTGTGTTTTATGCCATACGGATACCTACCCATCGAACCAATATTCAAATAGCTGAATAAATTGTCCCAGCCAGAGTAAGGACATCCTTTCAAAGAGTCCTGCTTCAGCCAAAAATAGGTTTTGCTTCTTGTTCCTTCAGCTGAATGTTTGAGCTTCACTGTGTTGAGAGAGAGGTGTGTGCAGAGTTTGACACTAGAAGGCTGTGAAGAAGTGTTAATTTTCTCTTGTTGTCTCATTTATAATCCGATTTTACGGGGCGGGGGGTACGTGCACGCTTTGCGACATCTCAAAATCGCTTGGAAGCCGACTCTGGTCCAATATTCAAGAAAAACGAGAGAGAGTGGACTTTAAAGCGAAGTAGGAGACATCTTGTGTCTAGCAGTGGAATTCCATCTATTTATTCAAGCATTGGTATTGGAATGTGAAAGAAATGTTGAAATACATATACATTTTTTTTTTTTTTTTTTTTTTTTTTTAAATGGCGATTCTGGTATGATTCCTTGACTTTGATACCCGTTCCTGAACGACACACTTTTCCAATTTTATGAAAACCGTTTTAACAAAAGCTTACATTACACAAACACATTGTGAGCCCCGTCGCTTGGCATAACCTTGAGTTTTTCCTTCTTGCCCCAAAACAGCCAATCACCAGCACTACTACATCTTGGCACAACAAGCAAGCTGCATGCTTATTGGCTCACTAAGGCTGATGAGATTAACTCCTTATTTACTGTAATTTGGTAATGACTTACAGGACGTTTTTTTCCATACTCTAGATAGTATTGGTAGTATTGAGATCGGATACCGAGCCCTTAACAAAACACTGATAACATAAAAACACGAGCAAAACAATACATGAAATGGACGGTCGGGCAAAAACTAAAGCAAGGTCAGCAAAAATAATCGAAGTCATGTAAATATATATATATTGAAAAGACAGATACAATAAGTTAGTAACGTAATGACTCTGACAGGTCTTGTTCCATGTGAGGTCAGACCTGAAGAGATTGTGCTGCTGCAGTCAGTTTCATCCCACAGTGTGATGTGTCACTCTGAGCTTTGCAGTGAAAAAGAAGGCAGAACAAAACAAAACAAAACAAAAACCCACAGTGCTGACGCTCCCACCTGGAGCATTCAGTGGTAACACAGGTAGCACAATGGGGGAGGGGGGTTCTTTTTTTTCTTTTTTAAAGGAAACAGGCAGGAGATGAGTCTTCACCACCTCTCCAAACACATGCGCTGTGCTCTAAAATGAAGAAGGTGCATGAATAATGAAAAGTGTTTTCCTCATGCCTTCAACTGAAAAAAAGCAAAAAGACAGGAAGAGCACAGTCGACTGCAGCGTCCAATACGGGGGCTTGGAAATGTGTACGAACTGACAATCTACTGGGTCATGAGTGGAAACAGAAGAATCTGCTTTGCCTCAGACTGTCATCCCACCCTCGTTACTTAACACTGGTCTGCTGCAAAGAACACGAAGGACGCTCCATCTGGAAAGCCTTTCTCTCTAACTCTGTCCATGGTGCTGAAATGACTTACATTTCCTCCCCGGCCCTCTCCTTATCCCCGCATATAACTCACTGCTGAATAATTGAAACCTTATTTAAAACCAGTTACTGGGATCAGTGATTCTGCTCAGGTTCAAGGATGTCTCGTGCTCACATCTTTTATCTCAGGGGCGGAAGGGTATTAGCCTTTCTTCTAGGTAACGTGGAAAAAGCCCAGGACACACTGTACTCTTTTGTCCCGTCCAACGCCACCTCATCAGCATGCCCACACCAAATGCACTAAGTCCAATCCGTATTTCCTCCCATTTCTGCAGCAGGCCGCCGTTCACAGACATTATCGGTAGGGAAAACACACAGTGCCCACTGCTGGACAGTGTCGTATCTTCATTCACAAACGATGAAGGTCAGACTTCCAAAAAAAAAAAAAGGGACAGTGGGAGGTAATAAAGTAACTGTGAATATGCTTTGGAAAGCTGATAATTAACGCATAATAATAAAAAAAAAAAACGTGTTAGTGTGAATCAGCTGTGAACAAAGAAAGCTTCCCTCTCCTTTTGATGTTTGAGCTCATTTTGCCACATCTTCAGTGTATAAACACTCCACAGACACGATAATACCATATTTTTTTCTTCAGCTTCTTTGATTCGTGTTGTCGTTAAGCCGCGTTCCGCCCCAATCAGAGAGCCTACTTTGGCTGCAGGCTGTGACTGAAAGGAAGTCCCACAACGCGGGATAAACAACACGCACATAAAATAAATAAATAAAAAAAAAAACTCATCGCCAGGCTCTAACCCTATCAGAGCCAATTCTAGCTGTTATCTAAGCAAACCCCAGTGACACCCGGAATACACAATGACAGCATGCACGACAAAAAAAACTGAAAGGGGGCTGCAGCACTGAGCAGGCTGAGCTTTATGTAAAAAAAAAAGGGGGGGGGGCAAAACTTTACTCTTATCCCAACCTGGGGTGATAAACAAGTTCAAATGGAAAAACAGACATTTGACAAAAGCTGGTAGATGTTTTTTGGTGGATGGATGCTGAGGCAGCTCTGCTCTGGGATGTAATGGGATACTGCAGCACTAGAGAACCGTGTGCACAGAAACTTGCCTAGAAGCATCAGGGAGTCCCGCACTAACCTTCCCCCTCCCTCCCTCCCTCCCTCCCTCTCTCGCCTCCTCTCTGCCTCCTCTCTGCCTTTTCCCTCTGCTATTTCTGCAGAGTCTTTAAACCGCAAAAGTAGAAAATCTGCGCGCCTGTCTGAGCGTCATTGCATCTGAAAGGTAAAACGATCGAGAGCACACGCTGACGAGGGAGACAAACAACTTCAGAAGTGTAAAAGAATAAAAAATAAATAAATACATTTTTGATAAAAAAACAGCCCAGCATGCCGGGAGTAGCAGGAGAACACAGCTTCCCTTACCTTTCGTTGCAGGACGCTCTCCTCCGGACAACAAGCTCTTCTCCTTCTCCACAGGGGGCTCCGAGACACTTTGAGGATAGAGAGAGAAATGATCAATCTTCCTTCTTACTTTCTCTTATTTCCAGTTTTTCAGAATGAATAAGTCAAGGGGTTTTGGGGGGGGGGGGGGGGGGGGAGTCTAACACACACACACACACACACACAGCCCCTCTTAGACACACCTTTACCCTGTCCTCCTGTAAACTCTGCCACAGATACACACACGCAGACACCCATTCAAATGCACCCCAAGACTGGAGTACACAAATTGATAAAGATCTGCTCAGGGGAGGGATGAAAAACTACACACACTCTCACACACACACACACACTGCAGTTTCTCTTTTTTTTTTTTTTTCCCTTCCTCTTGCCCACTCGCTCTGCTGCCTTTTTTTTTTTTTTTTTTCTTTCCGTGCTGTCTTTGCCTGCACCGTCTCCTGATTGGCTAAGCTGCTCTTCAATAACATAAGCTCTCTTCTTTAATTGGAAGGGGGCCAGTTATGTGGTGCACCAGAAGCCCTCCCGCCCAGCTCATCTCTCTCTCTCTCTCTCTCTCTCTCTCTCTCTCTTTATTTTTTTCCCTTTTTTTCCCTAAGTGCCAGCGGAGAAGAATGCTGAGCTCTGCAATTTCATACGCATCGTGCAAAGAAAAAAAAAGGGAATGGAGGACAGAGGGGGAGGGAGGGAGGAGGGGGGAGGATGTGGAAGAGAGAAAAAGGGAGTGAGAGTGGGAATGGGGGAGAGCATCGGTCAGGCGAATCAGTGGACCGCAGTGGGACAGGCAGAAGCTTGCATTGGGGGGGGGGGAACAAAGAGGGAACAAAGGGGGGAATGTTGCATGGGGCAGATTTTTTTGGGGATGTGGACGTGTCGAGGTGCGGGAGCGGGTCACGCGAAGGGAGATTTCCCCGCACTCACTCACTGCAGCGCGGCTAGGTTGCTCTGCTGCAGTGTGGAGTCTAATTGCCAGGCAAAGAAGGGGGGATGGGAAGGGGGGTGGAAGAGCAGGAGGAGGAGGAGGAGGAGGAGGAGGAGAGTGGGGGTTGGTTGCAGTGATGCCGAAGTACAGTCTCCCTGCCAGCCAGCCAGCCAGGATGTATGAAGGTGGAGGTGGTGGGGGGGAATGGGCAGGCAGCCGCAGTGTACAGCGGTTAATGCCTTCTCCTTTTTGAATTATTGAAGGTGCCCCAGAGGAGAGCTGGGAAGGGTCGCAGGCGGCTAACTACTGAGCCCGTTCAGACAGTCTCGCTGCCACCGAGGTTCATTTTAATTACTCGCACCTGAAGTACATGTCGTCAAATTATTAAATGGAGCCCCCCACCCCCCTTTTGTTCAAGCATTTAATCCAGCTAATGCAATCGGACTGCTTTGAGCGGAGATTGTGTTTCATTAGCTCTCTGCTTCCCACTTCAGTTTTCATGGTGTGTTAAAAGGGTTTTTCTTGTTTTTTTTGTTCCTATCCTGGAGAAAATGGATGTTGTGGGATTGACTTTGTGGTGTCAGGTTCTCCACCCCTCTTTCTTTTGACTCACATCTGGTGCGGAGACAATGTGTCCCGGCTGCACTCAAGTACAATACCCGAGCGGATCAATAATGGATCATACAAAAAAAAAAAAAAAAAACCCTCGACCATCTGCAGAGGCTTCAATGAGAGCTTTAAAAGTTATACGATGGCCACAGAGAGATGCGAATGCACTGTTTGCTCAATCAACAATATAATTGCCCCGTGGATGAATGGGAGAGTAAAGAGAAACCCGATACTTAAGGCTCAGTGTTTAAAACCCCACATGTTGTTAAACCAGAAGGGACAGGTGGACAAATCCCAGTAACATCTGGATGTAGATCAGTGTGTTTTGGAAGTAAATGAATGGTGACTACAGATACAAGGAATAGATGATCAGTAGAAACACGTCCTGTGTGTCAGCTACATGTAGAATTTCATGTGCAACAAAGAACGTTTATTTAGACAAAACATTTTTTTCATTGAAAAAAGATTAAACATCAAGGCCACATGCTGTGGGAACGATACAGAAAAGTGAATAAACTGAATATTACAACAAAAGTACTGCATCGATCATCTGCGCATGTTTTCCTTCATCACTTTGGTCTCTGTTTTCTCGGGAAGGCTGTAGACAGTGATGGAGATGTTTGTGTGTTTGAACACCTGTTCCAGTATCACGGACACTTTGTCCCACGCCAGTCGATCCAGGCCACAACCGATACTGTCGGAGAGAGAGAGAGAGAAAGAAACGTATACTGATTCAACAGTAATGAGGAAACTCTTGTCATACTCAAGTAAATGAGTATATCTCTGTTGAGCTCCCTGGTTTGATGACGCTTCGTTAAGGGACTGGAAATGATACAAGCTAAGGATGTTAATTATTAATCATTAACCAACTTATCGCCTTCGTAATTGTACTGACCATCAATCAGAGATGGGCACAAATACATCTTGCTACAAATAACTAATACTTTCTTTTCAAATATGGCAAAACACACAATACTGGCATGAGAAAATGTAGTTATTTGTAATAAAAAATAAATAAATACAACAGACGTTCAACACTAACTGATATTATTACATTTTAGCCATTTGTTAGCCTCCATATGGGTTGAATTTGGTTTGGCCAGATGTTGAATAACCGCAAACCACATTATTTTGGGTTACCTAGTTTATTGTTCAAGTAACTGATGTTTATTGCCGATTTTGCATCGAACACAGATCATGTCAGTGATTAAAACAACTTTCCAAGGGAAAACCATCCAACAGATTTCCTGTATTATTAATGCTTAACCATTAGTTGATTGTTAAGGGAGCTGACAATCAATTACAGAAACTGCTTAAAATTTGGATCCGTAACACACACCGAGGCATTGATATTCTTGTTACTTCATTGCGTTCACAGTGAGACTTCATGTCCTCCAGGCTCCTCCTCAGGCTGTCATAGGTCGGTTTTTGGCTGGCTTTTTTCTTTGTAATCTGCGATAAAACAACAACAGGAGAGCACCAATTACAGTTTCTTTTTTTATTTTATTTTTTTGCATATTAGGGAACAGTTCAAATTAAATGTCACATCTTTACCAGGTAGTAGACAAAACGTCTGTCTCTTTTCAGCACAGCACACTGTCCTGGCAGCTTTCCTGTTTGGAATTAGTAAGAAAATTTAGAGTTAATACAAAAATGTTTTCTTTTAAATCCCCTCAAACCTGAAGTCATTACAAATCGATGCTACGCAGTACAACCCGCAGATTCACTTTTACATTTTAGTGGGGATCCTTTAATACCCAAAGACACCAAAAAAGGGACATATTTTGGATAATTGTGCACAAAATGATGCGTAAGACATCATGTGATGAGATGGCGGAGTCATACATTACTCAAAATAAGTTAGGGATATTGGAATATGAGTGAATATGTGCATGTGTCGCGTTATATTCAGGGACCAAAAATATATGAGATATAAGATATGTCGCAGAATTATCTATCAAGTGAAACACTAATATCCCAATATCCCTCACTAATTCTGGGTTATAAATGCATCCAACCATTTGCATCAATTGATACAGAATACATACAGTATGAAATAATTTCAGGCAGTACAGAATAAGATCATTTTTCCAACAATAAATCTAAGCTTTTGTGGTTGAGAACAAAAAGCAGTTTCTCTGAGCTGAACAAAATGATTGCCTGGGAAGCAGTGAGATAATTTCTTCCACTATAGATGTTTTTAATAGAAAGTCTGACTCACTCTGGTTCTTTAACTCTTCTAGCCCTTTGAACTTCTGCTTGAACATCACCGCTATGCCTGCCCCCATGCGGCAGTCCTCACTGATGCAGTGGGCCAGAGCCTCGTCCTCGGGGCAGGAGAACAGGTTCCCTGTGACATAGTTCAGCCTCCAGCTGCCTTCTGCTGGCTGGCCGGCAGGGGGCAGCATTACACCGCGGGAGGAAAACAAACGTCAGAGCAACAGATAAACAACTGGCGTCTGGGAGGACGATATGTGACAGAAAAACACACCCTTTAACGCATGTAAAACCAAAAACAAGTGTAGGCATATACCTCAGTTTTGTAGACTGGTTTCTCAAGCTCGGTGGACATTGTCGACAATGAGCGCAGCATTTGTCCGGTGAGTTTGTTAAACGTGTACAGTCGTAAACACGCATCAAAACAACGCGGGATTATCGGCATTCAGCTAATGCTAGCAGACGCGTTAGCTAGCATATTATGCGACGGAAAGGTGTCTCGTAACACTTACAAACAGTTGGCTGGAGGTTGTCGTTTTAATGGCAAACAAACTGACTTTCGGGCTGCTTTTTGGCAGCTCAGTAGACTTGTCAGTCTGCAGTGAGCTAGGAGGAAGCCGTCTGTCCTCTCGCGAGAAAACCCGAGACTTTGTAGGTAAGCGGCACTTCCTTGATGATAGAAAATGGCCAAAAGTTTAAAGGTTTCTGGGTTTTTCTTGGATTCTACAGGGGAAATTGGGTTATATGGGTTACATGTTGCGTATATTAACAATTAACTCCACAATACATAGATATACTGCTTTTTTGAGCTTTACATTGTTTGTATATATTTAAAGATAAAAACTGAAACCAACCTTGAAAACCAAGAAATTGTCCTTACCTGTCTTTGGAGCTGTCATTCCATATATAGATGTATTCTATGAATATAAATAGCCTACTTTTTAAAATTGAATTAAACTTCACCAGCAATGTTATTTCATGCAATACATCTGATTTCTGTTAAACAAAACAGGCAGTCTGAAATCGGTATATATATATGATGTTTATTGTTTTCAAAAGACCCCCCCACCAAACCCTTACAGGTGTTTTTATTTACACTGTTTGTGTATATTATTGTAAGATTATTAAATGCTGTTCAGGTTCAAACTGTGCCAAGCTATGATGGGAATATCTGTGAGATCCATAAACTGAGAGCGACAATAATATGCAAAAAGTTTTAAGTTCTCCAGAAAGGTGAAACAAAACTGTGAGGGAGAGAGGGAAATATCACCAATCTCAGGTCTGTACATGGCTCCACACAGCCCTGAGAAGAGGTCTTGTCATCCTGAGTAAGTCAAAACACCTCTTAATGGTGGAACATGTTTGTGTAAGGGCTTTCAGTATGTTTATTGAATAACTTATATGCTCATTTTAATGACAGGAGAAAAAAAGAAGAGACAGTAAGCACCTTATGGCTGCAGTGTCAATAAAGCACAGACCTAAACAGAGCTACTAGACCATGAATTGTTATAGATATTGTAACGTAACTACTGTTATAGTGCAGAACCTGGAAAAAAAAAGCCCATTTGCGAGCAGAATATAGTGAAACAATGCCAGGATGACAGTGGTGTTGTCTCCTTTTATATACATTAAACCGCCATAGGTACAAAATCACGGCATGATTTGACACACATTAATGATGTGTGTACATGACAGACTGACAGTCCATGTTCCAGCCTTAGTCCTTACTCCAAGTCCGAACTGCGCCGTCGATCGCTCATCCAGTCCCCAGGATTTACGTCCATCTGCAGCATCTTCATCACCCACTTGTCCCTCCGCGCTCCGTCGATGAACTCATCCAGAGAAAGCTCCCCTGGATAAGGGGACAGTTATTCTCAGGGCTTATTTTATACACTTCTCCATTTCTTAACTTATCTTTTTAGTGACAAGATACGCCTCACCAACAATGAATGGGGGAAATTTCACATTTACACACTCCGCAAACCCATTACAGCACTTTGACACAGACCTTGTGAATCATTAGCGAGCCATTGCTTTTACTACGCTGTCAGAAAACTGTTACGGACACTCACCATCTCCATTCTCATCGACCAGCTCAAATATCCTGTCAACCACTTGGTCTGGGGTCAGCAGGTTGCAGTCTTCATCCAGCTCTCCGTGGCAGGCTTTCTTCAGTCGATAAATAGACTGAGAGTGACAGGAAAGAAGTACGTTACAGCGACTCTGAGGTTGACTCTGTTTAATTATAGCGCACTGATTTATTTTGAAAAATGTTCTGAAAGCTTTACAGATCAATAGCTGCATATTATAGTGACTGTGAAATACGGAATATTACCTCCACAATTTCAAGAAGCTCCGTTTTGTCAATGCATCCGCTTCCATCTTTATCATACATTTTGAATGTCCATTTAAGCTTGTGCTCCAGTTTACCCCTCAGGACTAAGTTCAAGGCTGCAACATACTCCAGAAAATCGATGGTGTTGTCCTGCGCACATGAAGATTAAGAGGTTACATTTTTATTTTATGTACTGCAGCGTACTAGACAGAATCTGATGAGTCATTTTACTATCAGTACTGATTTATCTGCCGATTACTTTTTTAATTAATTGTTTAACCTGCAACAGAAAGTAGTAAAAAAAAAAAAAAAACATGCTCATTCTAATTTCCCTGGAGCCCAAGTTGACATGTTTAAATTGCTTGTTTTTAATTATCACAAATGCTTGCAATCATCAAATCCTCACTACTACTATACCCAGTGTTATAAAAAAAATGACTATGCACAAGGCTTATACTTCCACAGAGCAGAGGTTTGTACTTACTCCGTTCTTGTCAAAGGCTCGAAACATGTTTTCAATGTAATCTGCAGCCTCTTTGTTTTCAGTAACGCCAAAAAAGCCCTTGAACTCGTGCATGAAAAGAGTTCCACTCGGGCATTCCACGACAAATTTTTTGTACCATTCCTGCAGCTCTGCCACATCAATTTCCTTGTCCGGGTCACAATCCTCGCTCAGGCGCTGACCCATTGTGGAAGTTTTTTTTTCTGTAGCCCCCTGTTTGACCTAGGTAACTGTTTTTAAAGTTTTCCTCTACATTACAAAATCCACAAATGTAAGTCCTCTGTTGCTGAAGTAAACTTTGTGCAAATCAGCATAGACCAAATTGATCAAAAAGTCCATGCGAGCTGAATTGTTCTTTGGCTCTCTGTTGTGGCAAATCCCCTCTGGAAGTGAGGATGAGACACAGACTGTTGTGGATCACATGATAAGGGATTTGATATGGGCACCTGTCAAAATCAATCAGATCATGTCAGGATTTCCTTGTGGTCCTGCTTCAACCTATCCTGAATGTACATCTAGTACATCCACTGTATTATTGTTTGTTATGAAACACACTCCCTAATGACAGGTTTATCTATAATCTATAATCATCATTCTCTATTATTAATATATTTGTATGGTATGACGTTAACTACTTATGTGTGTGCCAAGGTAAAGTCAGGCTTAATGGATTTATACTAGTTACTGACATTTAAAGTCTGGGATGGTCTAACGCTTTCAGCTGCATTGTGGGAAATGTAGGATTCATCATTTCTGAAAAAGCTTCACTTATTCTTGCCAATAAAAATATCTGTATATCTCAGCCACTGCTGCTTCGATTTTGGCAGTTCTTTGTTCATCGATCTCTATTCCTTCCTCCATAGGAATAATAAATGGCTGATGTACTCCTTTAGGTAATCATCCCCAGTATTCCCACAAGTTCCTGACCAGTCTTGTGATTCACACAGGCCAAGTGTTTAGTTAGTGCTGAAAGCTCTGACCCTCAGGTTATTTACTGCAACCCATGATTACTGTTTACAGGTGTGCTTCAGACTCAGTGAAGCCTATAATAAATGTGTTGTGGCTAAATTCACTAATGATGGACATTACATTTTAACCTCAAGAGGGCAATTATATTTGGGAAATTGGTCAAAACATCAAGCGAGCTATCTGGCGGTGGAGTCTGCCAGTGATTTGCAATAACTACAATCAAATAATAGCCATTGTTTACAGGTGAACGGTCCACCTGGTCCAATACCTTCCTGGTTCACAATATGTGCTGACGGCAGGGACAGTGATAATCTTGGCTTACAAGTGTCAAGGCCATCTAAGATGTCTCTGGATGATGTCCTCCACCAGATTAAACTGACTAACACCTTCAGTTCTTACACAAGAGTTATTGTAAATCTCAACCATATTTTATTTTATCCAGTTATCAGTTTCCTGTACCCAGACTGGGTCTAGGTAGGATTCACCATTTCTTTACCAATGGCTCACTTGCATTGACAGGACTGACAGTAACTTTTATTCCTTGTGTCATGTCTGTAACACCTCCACTTCCTCCACTGTCTGACCAGAGCCATGCTAGTGGCCGTGTGAGCTACTTTAGCTAAATGCTCAAACAAGTACGCTAACAAGCTTACAATTGTCCCTGTGTTGTTAGCATTGCAAACACTGGCACAAAACATAAGTTCATCTGGCTGATGGGGATGTCTTGAGTGTTGCAGGGTCATAAACCAAAGAAATTGACTAAATTAAATCTTGACCTGGTGATGGTGCCAGATGAAAAGTCAGGAGATCAAAGTTATTACAACTGGGACAGGTGAGTGAGGGGACACAATGTCTCAGCAAACTATCAAATCAGAAATTTCATTAACAAAACTAAAAAGCCACCATGAAGCACCCAAAAGTTTTATCCTCCATAAGGAGAACACATCCAAATCTTTAGGACAAAGTTGAGGAATCTCAGCTTCAACAATTTGCGGTGGCCGTGTCGATAAACATCCCAACGTTGTTGCCTTCATCAGGGCAACTCTGATTATACTCTGATGTTTGTAAGCTCTAGTGATTCTAAGATGAAGGCCCAGATCTTTGTGTATACCACCTTTGTATGTTTAGGTATTCAGTGCTGTAATTGTATGACTTTGGTTGAGCACCACATTACTGGGAGGGCATATCATTTTAAAGATCTAATTAACCTGAAGGTGGCACTAGAGGAAAAGTCTTTGGATCACAAAGGATGTTGGAGTATGTGCCCTCTAGTCTTTAGAAAACAGGACTATCAACAAGCATGGTATAATACTAATAATTGGGATATAGTGAACATTAGCTCATTAACTGTAAATAGCTAATAATGCAGCATGTTTGGTATGATAATTGAAGGCTATTGTGTGCAATTAGCACTGAAGACAGCAATCTTAGACTCACAGCTGAGCCTAATGTTGACAAGGGGTTTCTGAAGTGTGGGGGCTACTGATGGGTTAATACTCAGTCACACCTAAAGCGTGTCTAAAAGGTAATTTCCCCATAAGCTGGCCCTCATTGTTCAGCAATTATGAAGCATCACCGGATTAGCAACTTAAAAGAACAACTCCCTTAATGTGAACTGAGCAAGCCACACTTTAAATTTTTTAGCATTTATTGCTTTCCATGAATACTATGATACAAGCTCAAGCATTCAACTTCCAGCGATTCTCAGTTCTACGAAGGCAGTGGACATGTATTACAAGTCTACAAAAACTGATTTACAGGAACATACTGTAAAAATTCAAGCTATCAAAAAGGGACATTTGCACAACAAAAGGTATGACATACAGGAAGTGTAAAAGTACCTTGTGATCTTTTGACCGATTTTTGATGCAGAAATGGCTTCCCTTAAGCCAAACAAATGTTAGATCTAACAAAACTGGCAAAATTGTGTTTGTGTTGGCTTCAAATGGTCACAAAAGCAAAACTTTTACATTTTTAACATCCTTAATCAGGTCAATGCAAACAAGTGCAATATAATGTTAATAAGGAATACAATATATGGTATGTGCTTCATAGAAAGAGCTAGCGGACATCTGTGAAGTGTTGCTTCACATTCTTAATGGCATGTGTCCTCATTCAACTGGACAGACACACATTAATCAGACAGATGCTGAAAACAACTATGCTAATGCCAAAACAGCTCATGTGAAGTTAATCATTTTTGGAATACATGCCAAACGACTAATGAAATCATTGAATACATCCATTATCAAGGTTAAATCATAATGCTCAGATATAAAAATCAGGAAAAAATATTAGAAAAACTTTTAGTCAACAGTGAAAAAAGCAAAGTCTCCATAATCTTCTTTAAATCATTTCCTTCCAGTTTAAAGACCAGGGGGTGTGTGGCCATGAGTAGTTAAAACTGAAGAGAACAAAAAGATCCCTCTGTGAAGAATCTCCAAGTCCACATCGCTCCTGGTCCTGAAGTCAGGGTCTTCAGTGCTACAGATATACCCTTGGTGTGGTATCATACAGTGTAAAAAATAGTCAGTTGGCAAGCCGGGATTCAAGTTAGTCATGTTCCCCAGGCTCTATTGCAGTCTCTGCACTCTTCGAACTGTCAGCGTCGCCCTCTGTTGACAAGTCAGGCGAATTACTAGAAGAAGGCGTCTGCTTGTCACTGGGTAGGCCCTCTCCATCACTGCTGCTGCTGCTGCTGCTGCTGCTGCTGCTGCTCTCTCCATGATCCTGCTCAAAGCTTGTGCTGGTCTCTGATGGAGCAGGCTGCTCAGGTTTATCCACACTGCTGTTAGTCTCCGTACTGCTGATATCCCCCGTCTCAGATGACTCTTCTTCCTTTTCGGAAGGCTCTGCCTCTGTTTTGCTGGGTTCTGAGGACCAGAGTAGACAACATTAGGGATACAGCTAAGTATTATTTTTACTAGTCAATCTGCCAAAATACTTTTCAAATAATTAATTAGTTGTTTCTTTAAGAAAATTTCTGAATATACTTATCACAAATTCCATAAGTCAAAGGTAATGTCTTGTTTTGTCCGACCAGCACACCAAAACCAAAATATATTCAGTAAGCTATCATGTGCCTTATCTGCACAGGACTAGTACTACCACTCTTATTTACTCTAATTTACTGACAGTATCCCAGATATGATGTCAGGGCATCAGCGTAACATCAACATTTCAGAAGCCGAGCATCTGTTCCACAGCAGCCACAATAATAATATCGTTAAGAGTTGTTTTGCTCACTTTCTGCATGTGTTTGAAGCACAAATACACATCTGCTGCTCATTTAGTTCAAGTAACGGATGCTTCTCTGTCACTCACTTTAAATATCAACATAGCCGACCTCATCAGACTTCTGTTCAACATATGAGCTCTGATAAAATGTCATACTTGTTGTATGAAAACAGATGCCGATAAGAACACGCACCCAAATCACAATGCTGCCCATTTACACAGGACTAGTATTAAGACTCGTAAAATCACTTGACCTCTGTGTTTGGCAAAATATGGTGGGCAATTTGCTGTGGAATCTATACTTTACAAATAACGGACAGGGCAGATTCGGACTGAATTAAGACACAAAGACCTCCTATGCAAGTATTGCAAATTATTGGAAGTCCTGAGCTAATGATAGCCTGTGCAAATAGGTATACAGAAAGACTCACAGATTGTCCTCTGGTAGCCCAGCACTAAAAGTGAAAGTGTCTGAAGTAATGTCAGGGTTTAAGTTGAAAATAAATATTAAAATATCAGTCCAAAAATGTGCTTCGGATCACTATTAAACAGTGAGTGAAACAGTCACTGTAGGGCCTGCTCAAACAGCTGTATTGATTAAAATCACACACACACACACACACACACACACACACACACACACACACACACACATCTGTTTCATCAGATGTTTGAGATGGACAACTGTGAAACGACACAACCTCAATATTGCTGCAGAAGAACCCAACATCACCTTATTTCACTGCTATTCCACCTATGACCAAATCGACACAAAATATGGCACAAAAAAGTTTTTTGTTTTTTTTTAAAGTTTCACCTGAGCTACAGCATAGCGCTCTGTCTGTGAAGTCACCACACAGTTACTAAAACACTTTAATCCTTAAGTATACATTTGTCAACCTGAGTGAGGATGAGTTAAACACTTACCATGATCCTCTGAAGTAGTAGGTGTGTCACAAGATGTTCCACTTTCGTCCTCTTGACTGCAAGAATCTTTTGTAGACTCCAGTGTCTCTGACGAGCTCTCTGACCCTTTACAAGAAGATGACTCCTTCTCTTCACTTCCTGTTTCCTCCTCTTCCTTTTCGTCAAACTTGAGCCTCTTGACCTCATGTTTGTCAGCATCAGAATCCTCCTCCTCCCCCTCTTCGTCATCCTTGCGATGTTTGTTCTTTAAACCGCTGTTAGGGGTAATTTCGCCTTCGGATGGTGAGGAAACACTGCTGTAATGAAAGAAACACGGAATCAGTCAAGCTAATTATATACATGAAATTAAAGCAGTTAGTGGTTCACATGTATTCCTTTCAAAGATACAATTTCGAGAACATCTGCTTAAGTAGAAAATGTGCTTGGCGTATATTATCTGTGTTTTAATTAAAAAATATTGAGAAGAATACTAAACACTCGCTCACAGTGACACTACACCTTTCAATTACCTGATTGGGTGTTCCTCCACCTCCTTTGTGGTTGGCTCTGGCTCTTTACTGACAGGACATTCAGGGAGCCCATTGGTCGAAAGCGAATGACAGCTTGACAGCTTTGGTCTGCAGAGTGGTTTTGGTGATCCTGGTCCATTTACATTTCGACTGCAAAAAAAGGATATGACCATTTCTTACGGAAGTCATTACACGATGGCAAATCAGCAGAACTGCTGAGACCCAAACTGATAGGTAAGACAAATCTGCCCTTACTATAATAGCCTTGTGGAATTTTTAAATAGTTGGCTTTGAACTAATTTAATTTTCCAATTTACTGGTGTATGAGGCACTTTTAGATTTGTGGAAGTCAGTCATTAACAAGTATGTGGCTCCCACCTGTCTGAATACAGAGAAGAGTTACCAGGAAACATCACTCCATTCATTCTGTTTACACTGGATGCCCCATTTTTCCTTCGAAAGAAGTAGAAAGGCACAAAAACAACTGGCTGTTAATTGTAACTTTGTAAGTGTGACTGGGTATGCAACTTCAAGGGAGCTGTCAATGTGCATCAGAAGCAGCTTAACAGAAATACAGCAGCCAGTAGAGCAAAGGGTGCAAAAGCTCAACAGCTCATGGACTTACTCTGACGTGGGGTACACACAGCTGACCACCATTACGTTCTGCAAAACATTGACAATAATACACATATATATTAGAATTTATTTTAAAGCCATTGAACAACATGTTTGAGTCAGTATTTCTTCAATTTTTTCTATCTTGTGGGAAATCTTTGTGGACGAATGTATAAAGAAATGCAGTGTGGTTGTCACCTTCTCCAAACCCATGAGAAACTTGTCTGTTCCTGTATAGTTGCGCTTGGGGTCTGTAAGGAGTTCACATAGACGCTGGATGGTGAATGGGATTCTGGAAAAGACATCAAAAGATATGTTTGGGATTAACCACACAGTCATCTCACAGCCAGCATCAACACTTTCTAAAACTTTCTTAAACCTGGCAGCATTGGGGTGTGATCAACCTGGAAAGGCATGCTAAATCCCAGTCACACCTGGTCACAAGTTCTGACAGGAAGGATGAATCATTACCGTTTTTCAACATACTGCTTCTGACTGATGCACCAAGGAGAAAAATTAGTTTTTTGCAATTTGTTTTGCTGCTTGAAGCTATTCCAACTAATTTTTGCCTCCAGGTGCAAAAGAGCTCATTTTCAACGTCAAATAATGAAGTTATGTTGTGAAGCGGAAATTCAACAAGAATATTTTTAGGGGTGAGGACAAAATGTGTAAAGCAAATTTTTGTTAGAGTCACATGCAAATGAGTAAGTACAATACACATGCAACTGTGACACAGATGAATGAAGTACAACCCACAATGGTCTTGATATTTTACAAGTTGTACATTAAATGTATGTATCTCTCCTTTGTGGATATGTTTTCATTCAGTTGATAACACTAAAGAAAAACAACACTGAAAGACAACACTTCCTCTGTGGACAGGAAAATGTGCTGCTACATTAATTAATGTTGTATGTGGGTGTGCAGACGGATCTGTTTACAATTTGCACAGTTGCTTATTATAAGCTTATAGCTTGACTCACCCATTGTAGCCTTCAACTATTTTTAAGATCCTCTCCTTCATCTCTTTGAAAGGAACATAGTCGACGTTGGGATTATGTGGTTCTCTCTGTTCAGGTGTTGAAGCGTGGAAATCATCCATGACTTTTTCCAATTTAAACATGAAGTAGGTTTTGAACTGTGACCATGGGATCCTGGAAGATAGAAATAAGAGTCCTTGAACACATTTTTTATAAAAACCCTGACAAGATTTGTTCTGATTTGATGAAGCTTTCATGTTTGGTGTGGACAACTCACAGTGGCTGCCCCGTCTTGGCCACATGACACAGGAACTGCTCAAGGACAGGACAGGTATCTTTCTTGCCTTTCTTCTCGAAATCTGTAAATGTCCACATGTAAAACAGAAGAATTAGTTTATTGGTAATGGCATTTATTTATACGAAATGCATAATATGACCCCAACTGAACCAAACAGTGCTGTATCTGCATTGACTTTAACCTAGAGTTGAAAGTTTTCAAAATAACTCAACCTAACCATATGAACATTAGATATTAATACGTGTGGAAAAACATTTGATCTTCTAGGGAAAATATTAAGTCCTGACAAGTTTCAGGCTATTTCTTGGCCCATCAACTGTACGTTAGCATTTATTAAATGATTATAAAGTCTCTATTAACAGCTTTGTCAAGTAAAATTTGCCTTATTAAGAAGAAGGCAAGTTGATCGCCTACTCATAAACTCGTCTAACACCAGGTTAGGTCAACTAATTGTAAAGTTCCTGTAAAAGTTAGTAAGTTAGCATGTTTGCTGTGACGTTAACCAGCTAGCTGTTTACATAACCTCGAACTACCATTAAGAGAATTGATGTCTCAAAAATGTGACCAACTCGTTTCTCGCTGACATAACATACACTAGCAAGGCCAAATATAGGCTGCTCAAATTGTCCCTAAATGCCTCCTCCGAACGGTACTCGTTGTTGGTAAGCTAAGTGACGGTAACGCGCGTAACGTAGTTAGCAAACATTGACGTTACAGATTTTTGTGGAGGCAGCGAAACAAATGTCAAAACCCCTTGACTAAAAAATCAGACATTCATTTAGAAAACTGTAAATATTGCCTTGAAACGCTTCCAATAAGGCGTCGATGTCCATAGCTGTGTCAAGCACTAGCAGGAAATACTTGCTAGTTAGCAGTAGCAGGTAGCAGCCAAACAAAGCTGGCTGTGAGGACTGCGCATGTCTGAAATGACGTAGTCACATATGCGGAAGACGCGTCCCAGTTTAGCCCGAGATCAACAAAGCACTTGAATGACCCCTTAGCGCGAAACAAGTAGCCAGAATTTAAATATAGTTTGCTGTAATAGCGCAAACAATCACATTTCCAGTTAAGCTGCGCACGGACCTCAGTGACAGAAACTTCTGGGTCGTTCTGGTGCGCTGTTGACGCCGCAGGCAGTCAGCGGGTGTCATCGGGTTTTTTTTTTTTCTGTTGTTGTGACGGCGCGGACCGGTGAGGCGACCAATGAGTCAGCAGCTGATCGCGGTTAAATTTACCTGACGAACCTATAAATACCGATCACAGCCCTGGTGGGAACATCTGTCTTTCTTGTTTTGTTTTTTTAAGCAAGTCATTCAGCTTTTCAGAGGCAGCGATGGCAGTTCCAGTAGCTGCGTTACAACTGAGCACATCATCCAGCCCGGTTCTGCTGGAGCACAACATTCATATCAGCGACAGAGATTTGGGAAGGATTTCAAGTGGCAATGAAATCGATACTCTGCCTTTACACTCTCCGTGGACTTTCTGGCTCGATAGGTAAGAAATTATTCATTTATTTTCCCCTTAAATCGTTATATTATTATCAATCTTTAAACCAGTGTGAAGTAGTTGATCTTTTAACAAGAACAAAGAAGGGGGATGACGATTTTTTTTTTTTTATAATCAGGGCCTGCTGCAAAATCAACCCAGATAACATTATAGGTTTGTTTAACGTCGATCCGGGGATTGTTTATAAATCACAGTAAAGAGAACATCACAACAAACACTGCTTGTTAATGGTGTTAGTGTAGCTTTTTTTTCTCTGCCAACTTGTTTTCCCTCTGACCTACATACAGCAAGTCCTCTACTGGGAAGAGTCTTAAAATAAACAAAAGGGCGTACTTGTGACCAGCTCGCCTCACATAATAAGTCCACATGAGTTCAGTTTGAGTTCATCTTTAAGCTTTACTTGATTTCCTTTTGATGAGCACAGATGTTATTCCTAAAAAAAAAACAAACAAAAAAAAAAACTTGTTGACTCATTGATCCTGTGCTTTCTGCCATTGTGTAGTGAAGCAGTTTTTATTTTAAAGCTGAATTAAAACGAATGTAGGCAAAACTATCTATCCATCTGTCTGTCTATCTATCTATCTGTTCTGACCTACTTATAAGAGGGATTTCCATTTAATGTAAAGTCATCATGACAAACTTGAACATAAGCGTAACACAAGCCACATCGTCCGCCACAGCGTGTACAAATTGGTGGGTGCTGCTGTCAAATGGGGTCAGTGTTGTTTACTGTTTACTGGCTTATTTGTCATCTGACCCCCCCCCCCCCCCCCCCCCTCCTCCTCACCCCCCCTTCTAACCCTCCTGCTCTGAGGACAACTCTGTAAAAAAAACATGTCTGACTGAGCACAGAGAGAAATGTCTTCACATCGCTTCACATCAGGATACCTGAGATCTTTACGAGCCTGTCACTTTTGAATAGAGTTGAATTTAATCGCTGTGTCTGTTTTTGTTTTGTGGTTTTTTTTTGTTTTTTTTTTCAGATCCCTACCAGGAACGACAGCTGCCGAATGCGAGTCAAACCTGAAGAAAATCTACACCGTGGAGACCGTACAGGTAAGACGCTTCACAGCCGTGATACGAGAGCCCAGTGTTTGTTTTTCTCAGAGTTCCTCTTTCTCCGAAACGCGCCAAGGCCAAAGCCAGACGTTAGTTGAGAAACTCAATGTTCTTCACTGATGTCGTTTAACTTCAGAACAGACGCAACGCAGGATAAAATCGTTGCACTGACACAAGGTTAAACCGCATCGTCTGGAACATTTTCAGGGCTGTCTGGAGTTTTATCTCATCATGTCTCATTATGTTGTTCTGTGCTATAACCCACTAATAAAGACTTTATTGGGCTACGGACCATGTGTAGCAAGGAGGGCTGTTGTCATAGAAGCATAACAATATAATATAAAATAACAACTTAGTGTTTATGGCAGGATGTTACAGAGCTCAAATACACTTTGGATCCCGAAGCAGAGCTGTGCGGGACAAGGATTCATAAACTGAGTTTTTATTGTGTGTGTGTGTGTGTGTGCGGTTTGAGCAATGAGGAAAAGGCCTTTGGCAGCAATTTTCCACACTGTAACAAGTGTGAAACATTAACAAGGTCAACTGTCTGTGTTCCCTGTGCCAGTAAACAGTTCAATAAAATAATGGCTTCCTCCTGTCTTCCTCCTTCTCCCCTCGGCTTTGGAGTAGAACTTTTGGCGAGTCTACAACAACATACCCGGCGTCTCAAGCCTGCCGCTGAGATGTAGCTATCATCTGATGAGAGGAGAGAGAAAACCACTCTGGTAAATTTGAGAGTGATGCATGTATATGTTTTGTAGTATTTGAAATAGGTCTGTGTGATGTTGACTGCTGGTTTTGCATACAGGGAAGAAGAAAGCAATGCTAAAGGTGGCGTCTGGAAAATGAAAGTGCCCAAAGAATGCACTGTAAGTAATATAATAATGACTATATGTGTTATTTGCTTATTAAATATTCACTGTTTAACAAATTTGTCTTCTTGTTTTACAGTCTGTTGTGTGGAAGGAGTTGCTGTTGGCTACAATTGGAGAACAGTTCAGTGACTATTGTGCCTCAGGTAAATTCCTTTCTTGAGAAAAGCAGTGGCTTTTGGTCCAGAAGATTAAGTGTTAGAAATGCATTCCTCTCATTGTCTCTTGTCGTCGTTGTTGTTGCAGACGATGAAGTTGTCGGGGTCAGCGTCAGCGTCAGAGACAGAGAGGACATCTTCCAGGTCTGGAATGGAAACGCGTCTTGCGCCAACGAGTCAAACATCTTAGGACGGATCCACGAGCTCCTCCCACAGATCCCTTTTAAAGCGGTGTTCTACAAGCGTGAGTATTTTCATGGGACGTTCACAATGATATGTTAAAATCGACTGACAGGATGAACACGTCGGTGATCCTTCTTTCTGCTCATGTTTCAGCACACGAGGAGCACCACGCTTTCGAAGGAGGTCGATCAAGACACTAGAACTTCATTTCTTTTTGCTGAAGAACTTGTTTTGGATAACAGTTGGGCACATTTTCAAGCAGTTGAGTTCTTAGTTGCTTAATGTGTCATGTAGCCCCACACGTATTATGGCTGTCAATCGATGGAGTTTTCACTCATCTTTGGAGCATTCATAACAATGTCCAAGACATTTTTATTTTAGTCCGTAGTAAATACCATTTTTAGTTTGATTTTATCTATGGTGGTGTTTGTATGTTTTTATACTGCAAAATTTTGCTAAACCAAAAAAACAGCAGATCATGTACAGTCACATTTTTTTCAGATGTCCTATGGCATATTTTGTGCAGTTTCCTGAGCACAGCCAAAACTAGGTCTGTGAATTAAATCTTGTGTTTGGATCGAATAGGAGGCCTAGCTCCACAAACCTTTATCCTGACGATACATTACAAGGCTTTTTTCTAGTTCGCTCTTTTTCTCTGTTTTGTATGTTCCAGCCAAAAATACTGTTTGCCTATACTGGAGAACATACATGTTTAGTATGCTGTTATGCTAAAGTATAAGCAGAAAATTGCACATTTTCTTTTTATATTTACTTCTTTAGGACGTGGGTGGATTGCTAAAGAATTTTGTTCTTGTTACACTTAAAAATGACCTCAGTACACAAAATATGTCGCGTAGATGGCTGAGAAATATATGCAATCGTTTATATCCAGTAGAATTTGCAGCAATGTCTCAATGCTGTGGTTGTCATTTTGTTTCAGCATACGTCCTAAATCAAGCACTTTGTTTCTTATCGTGTGTGTAAGACACCAGACAGTCCCTCCAGGATTATATGGAGCTGTGATGACTGCGACCAAATCCACTTTGGGTTTGTATCATTAGGTGTAAAGCTGTTTTTGTTCATGTTGTCATAGTCTTCTTTTTTTTCTGCTTTTAATTGTAAGGTAAGTTTAAATTATGTATTTTGTGTATACATATGACCTGTGTTAACATTACATTTGTGAAGCCTGCCCTCTGTAGATGAAATTGGCCTCAGGAAAAGTGATAACCAATAAACAAATGTTGACACGCAGAAATTTATGAGCTGAAAGGACATGGAAAAAAAATTATAATAGTCTCACTCTCCTTGAGGGACTACTTCGAGCCTAATTTAGTGTAATTGGAGTGATGCAAACCACTGCAGCATGGTCCAATCTGTATGCAAAAAGTTAATCAGAGATGGTTTTTTTACTGCTGCTGCACAAAAAAAAAAACAATTTCAGTGTCTCTCTGAAATCGTAACTGTCCAGTTTGTATTCTTTTCCCCCCCTGTGGTTTAACAATGTTAAAGGCTGTATTTGTATTACTGAAAATCGTTAGGGGGAAATGTTGACATTTAGGAAGTTGATTCATTCGGGCACCTTCCCTGTGTGTTTGTGTGTGACAGTTGATGAGTGAAACGGTGAGACTGACTACTCTAGATTGTGTAGAGTAGAGCGGATATGTTTTTTGTTTTTTTTAGTACTACCTAGGACATTTCTGTGTAGCTACGAAGTGTGTAATGAAACACCACAGAAAGATGTGCTGCTGTGATTTCTCAATCGAGTCAAACGTTTCTGCTGGAGAGTGTTCAGCGGAGGTAGTTTTCCAACCACCGACTTTGCCAAACTTGCTTAATTTTCCCCTTTTTATTCTGTTGTTTGTTGATGTGACAATGTTATAAGCACATACTGTATGATAAGAGAGTAACAATACTGTACAATTGCACATACACACGCGACCACTCACTTCGGATCTCAGACCTTGTAACTGATTGTTGATCTTGGATGGTGCCTTGTGTTTACCAGCAGTTTAGAATGTCATCTGCGTTCAGCATGTTGGACTTGTATATAGTCATGTTTGTCTGTTAGTTTTACACGTGTTTGAGAAATAAAGACGCCTAAACCTTCACCTTTTGCTGTTTTGGAAAACGTACTGTATGTCTCATGACTCGTGAGAATATCAATAATGCATTGAATAAAAAAGATTAAATTGAAATGAAGGGATTGTCAGGCTGTTCATTGGCAGAAAATCCTACAGAGGCTGCTGTTAGATCTGAGAAGTGCACATGTATTTGATCACATTCATTTCCAATGGTAAGAGTCATGATTTAGTATTGTAATGCATGTTACAATAGATAGTCACTATAAACTTGATGGCGACTGAATTAAAACTGCGTGGGTGAAATGAGAGAATGTGGACACCTTCTATTTTTGCCTTGGCCTTTAATGTCTGCCTCAGCAGTAGGAAACCAAATACTGAAAAAAAACTTGATATATCACCTTTCATCATCTTATATAATGTAATTCTGCCAATCTTAACCACACATCACAGGTGAGGTGCACCATGTTTTGTGGTCTCCTACCTAAATCAAATAACAGAATACTATATATTTTGTATTTACCATGAATTGAATTATACAGATTGCTGTCGGAAATCAGGAAAAACTGTACTTCAAAAAACAGAAATCCAGGCACCCAACACAATAAAAAGAACAAGGAAGGAAATACTAATAATCATGATATTGTTAATAAAATGAAATATTTACAAAAAATGTATGACTGTTTTCAAAGGCCAATCATTAAAGACAAATGTTGTTTGTTTTTTATCTAGTTTTCTTACTCAGTAGGCAGCCACCATTTCGTGAGGGCCAAATGGAAAATGTGTCCCTCTTGTGGTTGCATCAAAGCATGGACATAAAAAATAATTCACATGAAGGCTACATTTGGAAAGACACATGGACTAAATCGCCATGAAGACAGACTTTTCCGTACAATGACTATAACCGATGGGCCCCTCATTTGGATGGGATGTGCCTCTATTCATAAAGTTAATGACAGGGGTAATTTCTGTCACGTCATGTAATTAAATGTTAATGTATGTAATATCTAGCGTCTATACAAGTATTTAAACAAACGTTTCACATAATTGTATATAGGTATAAATTGTCTTGTTGTCATACAGATTTTTTTATACTTAATTGTTAACTGAATTATGTAAATATCGTTCATATGTTTCCCTTCTTTAGGACCAAAGGAGTGATTTGTATTTTAATCTATGTGATGATCTATGCAGAAAATGACAGTTTAATTTCTAAAGTCACGCTTTTCTGTGGATATATCGATTGGTCTATCTCACGAACGGTTAGTTTCATTTTTGTCATTTCTAGGCTTCTTTAAATGCAATTTTCCTTATTTTAGAACGGAATAAATTCGTATTCTTCCGCATATAACTCATGGCGGAGTCCTTTAACATGCGAACTACAGTTCTTGATCTTCTCTACGCCAGGATAACAAGACTTTTTAGGAGCATTTCTTCGCCTATGCATCATAATTCAAGACGATCAGAGACGGTCTCTCGCGTGTGAGCGTGACGTCACCATTGTTTACTTTCACCTAAGCCACGCCCTCTGTTAGCAACTTGTGGCTAGCACGCTACCGACGGAGAGCACTGCCCCGAGATTCATTCTTCAGACACCACCCCGACTCAAAAGACTGTCTGCCCGCACATAATTCGGTGAGCAAACGTTTATTAACCTGCGTACCGACTTTCTGCGAGTGAATGTTGAATGTAACGTCCGTTTTTGTGTGCTGTTGACGAGTCGCAAAACGGAGAGAAAGAGAGAAACGTTTCTTACAAGCTAGCGTCAGGACGGGCTGCTAGCTTTTGTTGCTGGGAACAGGAACGCCATCCGCAAGGTGGTCGAGAACTGTTCTCCACTCCGTCTAACATAGCTTATTAAGGGCAGCGGATTTGAACCACACTAGGCTCTCGACACGGTTTACATAACAACTTTTAAACGTCCTGTTTTATCCGTGTCGACGCCGAGTTAAAGGCTCAAGCCCTCCACGCAAAAAAAAAAAAAAAAACCTCGGACCGCTATGGTGTCAACGGATATCGATTCCATTCATACTGCGTTAAGCTAACAGGATACACCGCATTCATTTTAATCAACGGAGCTAATTATTATTATTATTATTATTATGTCATGCAATGTTTATTCAGAATTGTAAGTGTAACGTAAGTGTAGCTATGTTAACTCTGGAGAACGTGCTTCCCAATTTTGCCTGGAGCCTCCTATTAAACACAGATTAACGTTATAACTTTTGGCCGTAAATCGTATTTACATGGGCCGAGTCAACCTAAGATTTATATAAATTATCGCCATAACAATGCCCTCAAGCGGCCCGGACAGACTGAGGGCATTTAAAAAAAACCTAAAATATCGATAAACTATGGAAGGAACCATTTATAGTTGTAGATGATAGGAAACTTAAGTCAGTGGTAATGTGGTTGTGATGCCTTTCTTTAAAAACAGTTGATAATTATTATTGCATTATTACATCTTATCTTGACAAAACACCAAGTTTATTCTAATAAAGTGTGGAGAATCTTGTGGGTAATGTTCTGTATCATTCTTATCCAGATGTTGAGCACACAGTTGAGGATCATTGATTTATATGTTTTATCATTCAGATTCTTATCAGACACATCTCATGATTGAATTTCCCTATTTTCACCATTGTGGTTTTGATGATAAGGAATAATAGCTCATGTGTGAAACCAGTTGTCAAGATAGGGAAGAGGGTGTATATTGTTTGCTCTTTCTTAAGGAAAGGCCTCACTGCAGTGCTTCCTTTACATCCTTTTGAAGAGCAGTGGATCCACAGCTGGAGAATTGCCCCTGTGGTGAGAACACTTTAAATGCAGTAAAAAATTAATCATAAGCTTATTACACATCCCATCCCCAAAAACTGTTGCACTGCAGCTTGATAATTCAATTATCATAATCCTGCAGTATCCATCTGTTTTTTGGGGGGGGTTTTTGTAAAGAAGGCGTAGTGTATCCAGTGGCCAGTCTGGCTTTTACAACCAAAATCACCCCTGACATCTTAAAAAATGTCCACAGGAAACGCTGCCCTTTGTCTTGAGAACCAATCCTGATCCTGAAAGCAAAAGTAAACAGAGTGGAAAACTCACCAACAACTGCCTGTTCTGATTAGATAGGTTTTACTTTTGAAATTACATTACTTTCAATCATACAAATGATGTTAAACACTTTAGTAATCCTGTTTGGGGAAATTCAGTTCTTTCATTCTGTTGTTAGTTTTTTCTTTACATAAATAGGCCTGAAATATCCCCTCGCACATGGGGCTGCCACATACTCGGCACTCCAAGCAGTTCATCTCGGCAGTGCCCAGGAGGTGAGCTGGCACCTGTCCAGCCACCAGTCTACACTATGTAACTCGGCCTGACCTGGAATTGAACCGACCACCCTGCGGTTTACAAGCCAAGCCCTAAGCCAAGATTGATTTCGGGGCCCTACAGGCTGAGCTCCTGACTTGTCGATTGAGACATGGCTACAGCTAGGTCTGAGTATTTAGTAGTCATCTCTTAGTCATTTTTAAATGCAGGAAATGTTTTTTTTTTTTTTTTTTTTTTTTTTTAGTTTATTTGAACCTGTTGGTACAGTTTTGGTTGTGAGTTTATATGAGTGTGTGTAGTCTAATCAGATCATTTGTGAGATGTTATCTGAATGTCGATGACAACTTTCAGTAGAGCCTAACTGATTGATTGATTAAGAGATTGGTTTCAGTATGTGAATTTAATAGCTGGGTAACCCTGAAAATAATGAGTTTATCCTCGAGGCTACGTGGTCTGTTTCATTTGAGACTTTCTGTGTAGGTTTCCATCTGTCCTCCGCAGCCCACATTATTTGTTTGCCTACTTTATTTACCTTTGTTTATGCTGCTAAGCTTTTGACTCAAACACTCCCAAGCTGTATACATAAAAGCCTACTTGTGCATTGTACTACCTGCCACAGCCGTTTATCGCACCACCTGGTTAATGGTAAATTGTTCCAAAAGGAAGATGTGTTTGCACATAAACACGGACCCGGGGCCCCTGTGTTTACAGTAGTCATGGCAGCGCTCGGTTATTCAACAAATAGACCTAGCATGTTCCTGTCTCACTTGTAGAAGAGAATGTTTGTCTTGGTGGGTAGAGCTCTAACTTTGTAGCTCTTAACTTTTAGTGCTGCTTCTTTGACATGGTGAATGAGTACATACTCGGTCATTTCAGAGTCTATATCATAAAGTTTTTCATGGAGAACGGACTTCATATCACACTGTGAAGTAAATGCCTAGTTAAACACACTCAGGAGAAGGAGTGCTATTCTGTTTATCTGCTCCCTTTTTCTGCTTCATCCAGTTGTTTTAATTTCTGCTCATTTCCTTTTTCAGGTCAGTAAAGTCCAGATGCATGAGTCTGGGTCAGAACCAACAAGCCTCACCATTCCAGCAAGTCAGACAGAGAACGGGAATACTACTGAGAATGAAAGTCGACTGAGGAGCAGCCAGACTCCCCCTCCAGAGGCACCCAGGGTCAGTCATTCCCAGCTGCGTCCGCACAACACATCAGCAAAAGTCTTTAAAACCCCAAAACTTTACAAATGTTGAAGTATACGTAGGGCTGGGTCTTTGCAATTGCCAAAAGAATATGACAGTAATGACACTGTAAAAATGAAGAGCTGAAATGGATTTGTACTAAGTTGTGTTTAAATTTTCAACAGTTTGCATGATCAGCATTTTGGATGGCTCAGTTATGGCACAAAACAAGACATTTTAAAGCAGCTACGAGGAGTTTTTAATTGATTATGAAATCATTTGAATTCAATACTGTTGCGTCTATATGACCTACATAGGCAAACAAGACCACCAGGTAGAAGATCGGCTATTACTATGACACCATTCTTAAAGCTTGTCTTTGTGTTGGACCCCCGATAAAACTGGGAAACACTACCACTTTTGTCCACAGGTGCCGCCGAGATCAACCCAAAGAAATCACTTTGCCTTTTCTAATATTTGATGGACATGTTTTTTTACCAAACGATTGAGCAAATAGAGGAATCTTTGGCTGGAAAATGTGTTCAGAAACGTTTTGTTTTTGCTGTCGAGTGCAGTTGTATTACCAGACGACATCTTGGATCAATTTGCTGCCAAAATGTGTTGTTGCTTTTACTTCACTTCACAGTGAATCACAATTACTTCTGCTAAATTTGAAGATATGTACAGCTGGTCTGGTATTCAAACATCCATATTCATCCTTTTCTTTTGTCTTTTTTCATACACAACGCAGGAAGAGGATAACTAACAATCACAGAACAGACAGTATACTGCTATATAAGAATTTAATGTATCCCTGAACCTCTCACTTTGACTGCCTTTTCTCCAAACTGCAGTGCTTATAATTGTGCTGAAGGGGAGCGCAGTGATAGGGTGGGCTGTACTGAGGTTCAGAAGAGGAGGGGGAGTACAACTCCCGGTGGGCGGAGGGATCAGTGTTATATTGTTAGTTTTGTTTAGCTCACATCATTTAGGTAAACGAGGCTCTGTTAGATTGTTGGGCAGAGCATTGTTGCTGAGCAGCATTTTTTTGTCAGTGCACAGAGAGGCTTTTCAATGGACACTCACACCAGGTTTGTCCAACTCTTTCTATATCTGTTTGGTGGAATTATAAATCATGTTATTTATAGTCAGGTTTTATAGTTAAAAATATGTGTCTTTCAGTGAAAATGATGTCCAGTTTCTTGTGTAATTTAGTATTTTTTAAGTTCTCATCTTATTAGTTCTTCAGTTGAGTTTATTACACAGTGTGTGTGCGTGTGTGTGTGTGTGTGTGTGTGTGTGTGTGTTTCTTTTGCGATAGCCACCCTTTCCCGGGCAACACCCATTAGGGCATTTATTAAATCTCATAATGGAAGTCATATTGTGTTTGTTTTTCGGCAAGTTTTCAGCGTTCTTATTTGCTGTCAGTCATCTCAGAGTTCACAAGACCAGTCTTGCGGGAACAGATCCGTGTTTACACTCAGTTGCTCGCTGGTATGACTTTCAACAATAACAACAACAGAAGATGTTTGGACTTGCTGGCTACCATGGCAACAGGGATTAGGCAAAGGCTGTTGTTGTGTTGATGGTGTCCACAGAAAAATAGAGGGGCCAACTGGCTCTGTTTGTGGGACGGACCTGTTTTCATTGCTCTGGTGGCCACCTCTGCAGCGTTGAATTTCATAAGAAAGGACAAACTAGGAGGCAGTCATCTGTTATTGTTAGCCCAAAGCCTGTGTGAAATTCACTGACAGTTTGTTTACCCGATTCAAAACAGACTCTGCCTCGGAGAGAAATGTTTGTTTGTGGTTCAGACCTTAATTAAAATACGAATCTCAAGTTCTGTTTTCATAAACAGGCTCTGTATGCTTTTTTATTCATTATTTATATCTCTGTGCCATTTTGATTACTCTGTTTATGTTTACTGTAAACATCCCTCGAGCTCTGAGGCTTGACAGTGAGGGGGGATGGTGTGGTAATTGCTGCATGCCTAGCAGAGGATGTTGTTGTTGTTTTTGTGGGGCTGGTTGTTGTTGTTTTCGCGGAGTTCTAATTCCCTTGAGCCACCCGATGTTGTTGTTCTTGTTGTTGTTGTTGTTGTTTTTGTGGGTGTTGTTTGGTTCATTTTTAGCTGAAATAGCAGTAGAGCTGAGTTCAGCTTGCCACATTGACCACTGAGAATAATAAATAAGTAGCACTGTGAGTAGCTGTAAATAAGTAGTGAAGAAGTAGAGCAGCAAACATAGGTCAGTTTATAAATGTATTTACTGACAGAAAAAAGCAAAAAGAATTTAGATAGTTTAATGATGGTGTCAGTCATTTCTAAGCCACAGTGTCAGAAATTTGCTGGCTCCAGCTCATCAAATGTGAGGATTTGATGCCTTCCTTTGTTAGACATGGTAGTTGTAGTAGTTTTTTGGGTTTAAGGCCCACAAGAAGTCATCTGGAGATATCATCATGGGCTGTTGGAAATTATAGCACTAAACATATTTAACTACTTTCTGACATTTTGTAGACAAAGCGAAAAGGGGTTGCACAATGTTGATTTATATGTCTAACTAAAACTAAAACGAAAATCTACTGAAATGAGATGTATTATTTCGATCATCCAATTCAAAGGCAGCATCAGTGGTCATCCTTTAGTGATTTCTTTAAGAAGAGTGTTTACTTATGGGAAATAAACTGAAGTGAACTGAACTGATAAGAGTTGCCAGCTTGTAAAGATGGTTTACTCGGCTCTGAGAAATTGAACTTTGTTACAAACTGAAAATCTTTTGTTGTTTACTGCTGAATCATTAAAGGGTGGGGTTTTTTTTGTAAATTTTATTTTGATCTCTGGAATCTTTTTGGTGAATATTATTTGAACTTGCATAACTCTAGCCTCCAAAAAGCCCCTAGGACAAATTTAAACTTCTGTAAAATAAAGAAGTTTTTGAAAATGATAATGTGAGTTATCAGGGCATAAAACCAGTCATCTGTTGATCTTTACAAATTCAGATGCAGGTCCGATAACGTGTCACTGTTAAATAAATGGCGTAAAAAATATAAAAATACTTTGAAAGTCAAATTGCAATTGGAGAATCGCGACAACCCCTAAAAATGACTGATCAGTTGGTGGATGAAACAAATGTCCGAATAATCGATAAGGAAATCATTATTAGTTGCAGCCCTGCAAAGGAACAGGCAACACAACACTTGTGACTTTTGCATTAATGGAAAATCCTGTGAAAAAAAATCAGACTTGTTAGCTCTGATATACCCTGATTACCTAGTTACTTAATTATTTTTATTCTATGTTTATGTTTGTAAAGCTTATTGGGGCGATACAGTTATAAATTAAACTACCATCATACTCTACCTACCATCATATTAACCAAGGTTGGCATATGAGGTGTAAATTATTTGACGCTATACAATGAAGAGGTTGTGTTTTTTTTTACTTGCGTATAAGTAAATAAAGCTCTTGAGGACACAGCAGCTGAGTGAGAGAAAAGACTTTGTAGTGAGAGAGCGTTTGATTTATTTTTTTTCTGTGTGCCTGTGTTTTAATTTCACAAATAACAGCCTGTTCAGCTGTGGAAACATATTTAGACCTGTTTATTTCAGTCTCCGTTTTAGCTATACTTTGGATTTAATTATTTTGGATACAAGGATGAACCACTACAAGTAACGTTGGTTGTTTTTAATCCTGCCACACTGCAGTCACAGTGAGAGCTTTCTGTTCTGCAGTCTTTATCTTTGTACATGTGGTCTTGTTTAAATTGCTGTTAGAAACATTATTGAACATGACCAAGAAGCACAGTTATTATCACAGACATGTTGTTGTGTCTCGTAATCCTTCAGCCTGATTCAAGAGATATGGTTTCTTGTTTACGTGTAAACACGCCGATTGTCCGAATAGATTGAATGAGGCAGCTTACATGCTCACACATCAGTTACAGCTTACAAGTGTTACACAGATTATCCTGTGTGTTTTCCCATTTTTTTGTGGAATGGATTTTAACTGACCGTTCTGTTTTTTTGTTCTGACACTGCAGGTTCCAGTGTCGTTGTCCATGATGACCCCACCAGCAGAGGCCCCACAGCAGCTGCAGCAGCAGCAGACGCCACAGCAGCAGATCCTCACTCCCCAGCAGCTCCAAGCCCTGCTCCAGCAGCAGAAAGCCCTCATGTTACACCAGGTACTATATCTTTAGAAACATTTGACAAACAAGGGTTTTGTCAAAGTCCACGTCTAACACAATGTCTTTATTTTCTTTCCTTTAATTTCATCAATATTTCCACAGCAGCAAATTCAAGAGGTCTTCAAGAATCAGCAAGAGCAGCTAAATATACAGCTGCTGCAACAGAAGAATGCTGGGATTGTCAGTCAGGAGGTAATTTTTTATTTTACTGTTCAACAAGGATAATCAAACACTGAATTAGGATGAGTTGGATTCAGTTCTGTGGTACTTAATATATTGTAGTAATTGTTAGAACCTGTTCAATAAAAACACCATTAATCATCCTGATGTTAAACAACCAAAAATCTAAATGTTGTTTCTTTACTGTCATCAATAGCAATTAGTTGTTAGCTCAAAATATTAGCATTTAAAGGACTTTTAGCTCCAAACTGTACTTGATGTACATTTAGTTATGATAAATGTATTCTGTCACTTTGAACTGTGGTTGACTGTTTAATGCTTCATGTTTCTCTGAACAGAAACTCTCAGTAACAGTAACAGATCTGGCTCACACAGACAGCATTTTTAAGCTAATTTGTAATGATTAGATTAAAAGCTGTTGACTGCAAGTCTCCCACGCCAGATGCCTTGTGTTTATCCATTCAAGGTGCATCACGTGTTAAAAAAAAAAACCACGTTACTTGGTACCAGTATACTCACTCGTGGTCTCTTGCTCAGATGTGAGGGCATGTTCGAAAAAGTCAAAACACATTAGATTTAACTCACCCACCTGTAGTTTGCGTGTAATTGTGTGACTGCATTGATGGCATCAATCTTGGCTATCCAAGTGTGTTTTGAAATCCCCCATCAACTTGCAGTCTTAACTTCTACCTGATGAGGGCAACTGATGAAAATCTATAACACAAGTAGGCACTTGGCGGCATGCAGAAAGCAGACGGTTTGATAATTTGATGTGCCAAAAGCAGAAATGTTTGATGATAATATGTTTAATGGACACCACTAAAATAGAGGAGATATTGGTAGTGTTTGTTTTTGTTCACAGTCTTGGACAAACAGAGAATATCATGAAAAATTATATAAAATAAGCAGTGTCAGACTTGATTTGGTTCAGTCTATGTTTTTTTCCTTCTTCAAATAGCTAATGACATTAGCTGATTCCATTACCCTTGTCGCCAAAGTGATTGACGGCACCTGACAATCTTGTTGCCCACCGAGGCAGTGTGAGGAATGGGGAAGGTGTTTCCTGATGGATGTTGTGTTATCTCTCCATCACAGCTGACAGCCCAGCAGATTGCCATCCAGCAGCAGCTCCTTCAGGTGCAGCAGCAGCATCTCCTCAACCTGCAGAGACAAGGCCTGCTGTCTGTCCTTCCCACCAGCCCAATTACAATCCCAGGTATGAATGTGTCCTGACTGCATTGCTGTTCAAAGACTTTTATCATTCAGCTAAGATACTTTTAGATACAGTAGTCTATGGTCACTTTGATTATCTTCAGTTTTAAGTAAACACATAATAAAGGTTCAATGTAAATTTTCATCTCTTGACCCTTTATACTGATTAAATTATATATCAACAGGGGAAGGGCGAATCCTCCAAAATGATCATAAAGTTGAATCAACACCTCTCTAAAAAGTAGCAACAAATCTGAACAGTATAACCTTCATGACGGCAGCAGTTATTGCAGGACTTTTGTATTAGACTCTATTAGTTTTAGCTGGGTGTGACCTCATGATGTTTATCCAATTATTGGGGGACTTGAGCGAATGAAATAGCACCTCGCTATAACACAATTTGTTCATAGTCTGTATTTGTGATTTCAGGCTGTGAGAATGGTAGCATCCTCTCCGCTGGTGGAGACACTAGAGAGTCTTCCACTCAACAATCTGCCAGCAACGGTCATCAGAATCTTCTGAAGAGGAAAGAGAGGTGCGTTGGCAATTGTGTTGTATTCTTGAGCATTACCAGTATGTTGACTCTTGGATGTGTCATCACTGACTGACTGTTGTACTCATTGCAGTGGGTCACTGGATGAAGGCACACAGAATAGCCATCCCCTGTATGGGAATGGCATGTGTAAATGGCCTGGCTGTGAGACTGTCTTTGGAGACTTTCAGGCATTTAACAAGTGAGTAGTGGAACTCTGAATACCTCTAAAGCTGGCCTGATGTTCGTTCACATCTATCCTGATGTGCAGTGGCACAGATATACTAAGACATCTGTGTATTTATTTTAGGAGCTTTGAATGGCCCATTTGTAATAAGAGCTTACTGGCAGCATTCATCTAAAACATTATTTCCTGTTATTTTACCAATTTGTATTTCCTGTTTCTGTGTTCCTTCTTAATGTTTTTCAAATTTGATTTTCTTCTACAATTTTTTGCTCTCTACTGCAACTCCCTGCCAGTTAAGCACGTGGTTTCCAGAAAGCATGTCATGACTTTGAATTTGTTTTTTCTGCAGACATTTGAACAGTGAACACACGCTGGATGACAAGAGTACAGCGCAGTGTCGTGTTCAGATGCAAGTGGTTCAGCAGCTGGAACTTCAGGTATGCATTTGTTTTGTTTACTCATAATTAAGCCTTTTATATGCCTCTTTGTTTTTTTACTGATCAAACAACAAAAAGGAACAACATGTTTGATTTTTAAAGAGTGGTTCACTTTTTCCAAAGTTAACTATTGCTTGAAAGAGTGAGGTGTTCAGTTCTTTTTAAGAAAAAACAACTGGTGAAAAAAAAAAAGGAGAAGCTTTTCTAAAAACTGAGGGTGAATGTCTGCCAAGTGTCAGCAGTGTTGGTGTTTTCGCACCGGGCTCGAAAAACAGGAGCAATGACTTTAGATAATTACACTTTCCGTGATGCCAGAAAAGAAGTAATTCCCACATGAATGTCATTTAACACAAGCTGTGAATTCACAAACTCTCAACTTCTATTTGCGTCTTCAAATCTTAACAGCTGAAAAAGGACAAAGAACGGCTGCAGGCTATGATGGCTCACCTCAAGTCGTCTGAGCCCAAACCCGCAGTGCAGCCTGTAAGTACCTGCCATGACTCTTTCCTTCAATTAAAATAAATATTGTTTTGCTTGTAGCTACTCTGACGTTTTCATGACTTAACTGCTTTGTTTTGTTTTTTTTCCAGGTCAATCTGGTGTCTAATGTATCCTTCTCCCAGGCAACATTGCCCAAAGGTCCTCCTCCTGTGAGCATGTCTCAGAGTGCTACGGCGCCATCCACACCCCTGACGCCGCTCTCTGAATCCCCTTCAGTCCTCACTCCCAATAGCATGTTCACTGGAACCCCTGTACGGAGGCGATATAGCCGCTCTGTGAGCCAAGGTAACATTCATGACAATTAGAAAGTATTGATACGAAGCTTTTTGTTACTGGTTTTGAGCCGAAACAGATGCACTTAATATTTCACATTAGTTGTATTGTCTATAACTGGAAATGTTTCTTATGTGTTGTGTGTTTGTTCTGTGTATATATGTATAATTATAGTTGTTGTCTTTCCACAGATATAGTTGATAATAAGGAGTTCTACTTGAGCACAGAAGTTAGACCTCCATTTACATATGCTTCTCTCATAAGACAGGTAATGTGTGCATCACTCATAAAACACAGCCACAGAAATATTAAAATGCTGTCAACAATGCTGTCACGTGTTTTATTGTTTAATTTCCAGTATCTCTTACATGCTCTTTTTCTCTCTCAGGCGATATTTGAATCACCTCGCAATCAGCTGACATTAAATGAAATCTATAACTGGTTCACAAGAAACTTTGCGTATTTCAGGCGCAATGCAGCTACTTGGAAGGTATGAACTCTTACTTTTAGAAAGGTTTTTCGATATTAATATGTGAAGAATTTTGTTGCATTGACATTCAATTTCCTGTTGTTTTTTTTTCATTATTCTCCCAGAATGCCGTCAGACATAATCTCAGTCTCCATAAATGCTTTGTACGTTTGGAAAACGTAAAGGGAGCCGTGTGGACAGTAGATGAGATTGAGTTCCACAGGAGAAGGCCCCAGAAGGCAGCTGGAAATGGGTAGGTGTACTGTGAACATAAACCAGACCACTGTTTGTTTCCATATATAACTAGAAGTCAGAGGAAGCCTGGCATTTTTTTCACCTTCCAGCTCCACCTAATCAGCACACACAGTGTTTACTGTAAGCAACTTTCTAAGGCAACGTCGGAGTGTGCTGCAAATCAAATCTGACATGTTCACACAGGCAAATGGATGCCTTCGCGAACAAAGTGGAGGGCCACATCCGTTGTAGGTTACCAACGTTGATCCCTCTGAACCGCCACAGTCAGCAGGTGGTCAGATATGCCACTCGGTTTGTCATGTCTTGCCACGATGACTCAAACTCCTTACTTCTGTGTATTTAATTAAACAAACAGAGCTGGAAGCACAGTGTTTATGTTGGCAGTTGCTCATAGTGGCAGCAGTTTGAGGGCAGTAGACTGTTCACCAAGTCACGCCCCTCATAGTCACTGTTGCAACATCTGTCAAATTCCCACTCTAGTACAGCACGTATACAGTTTTAATAATAACCGTGGCAGTTTACCTCCTGGAATCTGATTGATTTTTTTTAAACAATAGGTATATTATATTCAGGCAGAGGACGCTAAAGCATGCTTGTTATTTCTAATCAGCAGGCTGACAGTTTTGACATGGGTAGAATTTACCAGCTGTCGCTACAAAACTATTTAAACTCGTGGTAGCTTCACAAGACAGTTAAGACACAGTCACATGTGAACCCTGTAAAATGTTTTTAGAATATGCATTAATCAGCTACATGTATTGTTTAGTAATAACAGACTAAAAGTAAACTTCGTCATCAGTTGATGATCCATGTAAAGAATATGGAAATAACAAAACAGCATTCCTGTGCACTGTAGAGCCTGGTAGTCCAAGTATTTTAAGTATGGTTTTCCCATTGACATGTGTGCCATCTGCTGACCTCGACCTCACAGCTGGGTGGGAAACAGGAGACAATTCTGACAGGAATGCAATGTCTTTTGATCTGTAAACATAAGATTGGAACATGTACAGCACCAATAACAGGGAACTGTAGCTGCATGTGTTGAAAAATGTGCATGTTGACAAATTGTTTAGTATTTGTGGGTTATTGACTATCACTGTAATCACTAGGCTCACGTTCACATAGACTTAGGGAAATACTTTGACTTGTGTTGTTCAGATTTGTGATTAAAAGTTTGGGTGGGCCCCAGAATATTTTTCCTAATTCAAACTGGGCCACATCGTTTTTAAATTTAGGAATGGTTGCCTTCCACTTTTCTTGAAAGCTGAAAAAGACACCAGCCTTCAAACTCTTCAGATAGTATCACTCTAATCTGAGTACTTACTATAACAATGTATGAAGCAATCCAAAGCTTCACAGGCCTGTTGTAACGTGTTGTTATGGTTACTACGAACGGCCAGTTGCAAGTGCACCCAGTACTGTTCTTGAGTATGATGCTTATTTCGGGTCTTTTAGCTGGTGATGCGAAATGAATGCTAACTTTTCGTTGCGCCTCTGTACCCGCAGATCTCTGCTGAAGAACTCACAGAACCGTCAGAGCTTAGCTGGGTCTGCTCTTCAGGTGAGAGACACGTCACATTTCAAGCTCTATTTTTGTAAGGTTTTATAAATAAAGACCTCATCTTTAACAGGAAGCAGGCTGCAGTGTTAACTATACTTTATATTTCAGTTGTCTGCAAAAGGTGACGATTACATCCGCTATGTGTTGATGCAGTGTTATAGATATAAAAAGCTGTGAATGATATATTTTCAGGCTGGTGGATTTGACAGCAACAACGCTCACTTCAACCCCGCCTCTCTGGGCGGCATCCCACTGCACTCCCTGCCTCATATCCTCCAGGAGCAGATGAATGGAGCCCTCGCTAATGGATCTGGATACCAAAGTGACAGCAGTGCAACACAGTCTCCTCCACAGGCCTTGTAAGTGTCGGCTCCAGAGCTCCCTGATCTCTTCAGTGCGTTCGACTCAGCTGTGATTTAATGTAATTATGTGATCACAAGTCCTGATTACAATCTCTCCGTGTTGTTCACCAGCATTAAAGAAGAGCAGGAGGACGAGGAGATATGTGAAAATTATCCCTACGAGTCTCCAGAGAGCACGGACGAGCACGGCCACAGCCCAGAGATGAACCAAGATGAAGACAACGGCAGCCCGGACAGGCCCAGCCTTCATTTGGATCGCGTGCCTTCTCTCTGACTATGAGGTCCGAGTTCTGTGCCGCAAAAAAAAGGCCGCCTCACTCACAGCCTGTGTGACTTTGTACTCCAAAAGTTTCCAAAAAAACAACTGCTTCACCTACATAACCAAACACTCTCTTCTTGGGGAATTTTTATTTTCGTATTTATCAGCATTTCTTTTTTTTCTCTTTTCTTTTTTTTTGTTTTGTTGTTAATCTAGCTCTTGGTTCTTGATGTACAGTAGAGTGAGATCGCAACAATTTTGTGAAACTGTTAATGATTTTTCCTGTTTTATATATCTGTACACAAAAGGACCATGATGAGCAGAGAAGCCAAAGGAAAGGGAACACTGATAGTTAGCACTTCACAATGAAAAAGTTCCCCCTCGCTCTGAATAGCTACTTTACGATATGTTGGGGCCACACTACCTGATTTTATTTTTAGTAGTCATGATGTATAAAACATTTTTAGAGGAATTAAAAAAAAAGAAGAAGAAAAACATGTTGCTTTTAAAATGTTCACTGCCAACATGATCAGATATATTTGTATTTAAGGTATAATCAATTCATAAAAAAAGAATAACGTAGCTTCTTTATACTCGTTGGTCTTTTTCACCCATTCCACGAAAAAACATTGTCAAATTCGCTCTGACGGAGCTTTTAAGAGTAGATAACATAGATTTACCGTTATTGTAAACCAATGCATCTCTATGAATAATAAATTCCTCATGATAAACGTCTGCGCTCTGCTGTGCGTGTCTTTTGGTGTAGCGCTGCGATTGCCTTCATCGCCATTTCACATGATGATATTATGGCAGCCACACTTCTCTCAGCCATACTAACGACTTCTTAATGGAAGTTAAGGGGCAGAAAGCAAGTGCTCGGAGCGACAGCACTCCCATTGCGGTGCATCCATTTTTTTTATTTTTTTTTAAATCTCATAAAATTGCCTGTGTGCTGTCAGCAGATGTGGTTAAAACAAGTGGTCTACAGACCGATGTGGTGTCATAGATTGCGGTAAAATAATTCTATGCGAGTCCGGTGTGGCGTTACTTGCTTTATCCAGGTGTTTGATAAATGGCCCCCGGCTCCACTGCTCCATCGACATGATGCCATAATTGAATGGATCTTCCATGCATTATGCCAGCACGGATTTGTGTCTGTGCTTCCTGAGTGGCGAATATCGACCGATGTGAAGTGTGCTCTAAAATGTGTGTGTGTGTGCGTGTGTGATGATGGGAGGTGCTCAGGCTCAGAGGGGTTCACAGCTGCAGATGCTACGGATTACACTGTCGGATATTTAACCGGTACAGACAGGTAATCTTAAAAACTCAAATTATTTGGCAGAATTCAGAGAGGAATGTGTGTGTTTTTAGTTCGGGGGGGGGGGGGGGATGGGGATGGGGATACTCTTTGGGGAAACATTTCCTGCATGATTCTTTTAACTACACATGAAAACAGGATGTTGCAGTAATGAGTCACTGCTGTAACCTTCAGTCAAATCAAGTTTGTTCGTGTTGTTATCATCGGAGGTGGGACCGATTTGGATCGATATCGGGTACAGATACTGGTGCACTTCACTTGTCGGATATCGGGCAGATGTCACCAATCCAGATTCCGCAGTCTGATCGGTCTTCTTGGCTTTTTAAAATCGTGATCATGCTCGGTTGTCATGCATCGCTGTGCACACCATTTCTTCCAACATTTTCAAAACATTAAAAGTGTTGCCACAGGAATCTGCTCCCCTGAAATGGTGTGTACACGGAGCATACAGTTCAAATAATTTGCTGTCAAGTACATTTACATTTTGTGCATTTTTTTTGTATATTTTTGCTAATTCATTCAGAGGTAATGTCGTAAAAGTACTATTCAAGGAAAAAGGAGCTCAGGTATGATCAGTAATGGTCTGGACTACTTATCATGATACCTTGATTCCAGCTGTGATGTGTCTCACTCCATGTGTGTTGTCTCCACTTTGCTGCGCACAAGATGACAACTCCTCTAAATCTTCCTGCGAACCATGAGGACTCGATCGAGCTTGAGCAAAGAGGGGGGCGCGCGTCCGACGGTAGGTCGTCTCCTGTTTACTACCGTGTCCGATTTCGCTAAAATACTTGCTCGGGTGCAGTTATTGTTAGTTAGGACTAGAAATAGATGTCAGGGAGTTAAAATAGGTGGAGTGATTGATATGCCGTGCATGCCAAATATTGGTGGGAGAGTATATTCTCCTCCTCCTCCTCCTCCTGGGGCCCGATTCAGTCCAGGAAACTAGATCCAAATAAAAGCCTGCAAATCAATAATCTCTCCTCGCTGAAGTTTTTTTGTGTGTGTGTGTGTGTGTATGTGTGAGCGAGCCTCTTCCATTATACACTTGCAAGTCTCACCTGCTTGACACACAGCATGTTAATGGTGCTATGAATAATTAAAAACTGCCTCACACAGAGGAGCAGAGGAACTCGCCTGGGACTGGGTGCCAAACAAGGCCCGAGTTCTTCTACAACATCAGTAATGTTTGTGTCCTCCTTTTTTTTGAAAAAAAAAAAAGAAGAAAAACCAGTGACGGGCAGCCCGTCCGGGAAGATGATGGGCGTCACGTCGGTCAGTGAGGCCCGCAGACTGAGCACCATCTCGGAACACGAGCCGGACAAGATGGACGCCGATGCCAGCTCCCATGGTGCCCGGGCAGGCAGCGAATGGGGCGGCTCCAGCTTCTCCATGTGTTCTGACAGGCTCAAGAACAGCGGCAGTTGTTTTTCCTCTGATGATTCATACCAGCCCGACACTGGAGGTATTGTTCTACTCCCCTTAAGACAACAACAGTTAATGTGCTTAAACTGAGAAGCCTCCACACCACTAATCCTCTCCTCTCCTGTTCTACCTCGTCACTGCCCCCCCCCCCCCACCAGATGACTGCGCCGCCCTCCTTCTCGCCTGCCTGCACTGCCGCTTCCACGAGCTGATGGTCCTGCTGCCGGACACGTATGAGAGGGCCGTGAGCCGCTGCTTCCCCTCGTACCGGTACGTCAGGGCCTCCAGCGAGAGGGACCAGCCGGGAAAGGACTGCTGCAATTTCAAGCTCGACCTGGACTGTAACTGCTGCGGCTCCTGCCAGGACACGGGAGAACTGATAGAGCTGGCCATGGAGATATCAGAGGTGTGCTACCGCTGAGAAAGAGCAAGAAAACTTCCCTTCCTCTGGGCCCTTTTTAACCTCCGACCCCTGCGAACAGAATCGCAAACACTACGAATCCCCTGAATGCTCGACGAACAAGCATGACCGTCTCCTCGCATACACACATATGTAAGAAGTTGCCTGCACCACTAAAGGGTTGTTGTTGTTGTTGTTGTTGTTGTTGTTTTTCCACATGATCTCAAATAAAAGATATATATATAAAAAAAAAGGAACTCCTGCCAACTTTTCGAACGCTTGGAGTTGGTGGTGATCATGTGTCAGGCTCGTCATTTCGTTGCAACACAGTTGGCCCTGCTGAGCACAAAGTGATGTTGCATACGGTATGTTTTAATTGACTGCGCTGGAATTTATATTCCGTCTATTTATGTTTGAGCTGAAAGTCAAATTTCAAAATGATTCTTCTGGTCGCCTGTATTGTAAGGAATCACTCTGTCGGAACGGATTTGCGCGTTCAATTCCATTTATAGATGAATTCTGTTAGGCAGACGAACGAATAATGTACACAGCAGCGTAAATGGCTCTTAAATATTGAATCCCTTCCTCTTAACATACTTGTTGCATTTGTTCAGGTATGTAGGTCACGCCGTATGTCCCACCGTAAGCGCTCCCTGCTTATGTACGTGCGATTACTGCGCACCATTGACTGCGGAGGTGAAATGCCTTTCTATTTTAGGCTCCAGCCGCTCATGTGTAAAACCTTGCATGTAGGATGGGAAGCGCTTTTTGAATGCTCCTTAAGTCGGCTCGGCCACGGGACCTGGGCTGATAGTGCAGAGAGTCCCCAGCGGCCTTTTCCGCGGCTTCAGACTTCAGGCTGATTGAACTCCTTGCTAATTGTGACCTAACGCCGGCAAAATGACATTAGCTGCTCAAGTCAAGACGTGTGAGGAGCAAGAAATACAACCCTTTGCATGATTTGAAAGTATTCCAAATATTTGTAACGTACGCAAGCTGGACTTGTTTCAGTTTTCTTGATGCGTCTTCAAGAAAACTGAAACAAGTCCTATGATTACAGCGCCTATTTTACCTTGACATGGGCGACTGAGAACCTTCATCAACATACTCCAAATATTCTACGCGCCGGTCCGACACACCGCAAAACTTCCAACCCCTCTGTTTGCTTCACACCTACACTCCACGTCTCGCCATTCCCCGAAGTTACAATCATCCCCTGTAGTCAAATTGACCGTAGTCGGTCACGGAGGCTTCGCTCTGTCCCGGTTTGTTGTTCCTTCAGCTGTGTAGTCCCGAACACCCCGTCCTTCTGTCCTGGGACACCGGGAGGCCGTCGAGCCTGCCGTCTGAACAGTCGTCAAATTAACATCGACACCTTTAATCTCACTAACCTAACTCTGTTCTTGAGTCGAACCACCTTACAATGGTTTAGTTTGGCAGAGGACACCAAACATTTCTATTGAGTTAAAACGTACATGAGCTCCTAAGTGGATTTCCCATTATATACAGGTGACCAGCGAACATTTCCATCTGTTCTGACTGCACAGGGAGGGTTTGCCTTCACTGCTTCATAGAGGGCCAGTGGACAGCTCCTTGGCCCCCGATGGTGCATGTTGACCACTAGAGGGGGCTACTGATAGAAGACCACATCATCCGGTGCATGTCTCACTGCATTCATCTGCTTACAGCTACATTATAGTGCGTTATAAAACCATTTTAAATTATATATATATACTGCTTGTTTATGCTTAATGAATTGTAAAAGTGTTACCAGTGTCCTTGGGCAAGATACTGAAACCCAAACTGCTCTTGATGTGATGGGCACCTTGCATGGCAGCCACCGCCACCAGTGTGTGAATTACCGTAAACCGCTTTGGACAAAAGCGTCTGATAAATATAATGTAAATGTTTTGGACGGCATTAAGAATATAGATTTTGAGAGAAGAAGAAGAAGAAAAAAAACCAAAAAAAAAACCACACAAGCTCCACAAACATTCAAATAAAACGTTTTAATATTTCTCACAAGATAGTTTCCACATTGAGTACCGATGAGTTTCGCGTTCGCTAATCTGAAAACCAGTGCGTACAGTAACTACTGCTACATTCATCTCATTTAAACTGTAGTAAAGAAAAACAGTAGCAACACCAGCGGAGAACGGGCGTCCGTGTGAACCACAGGAATGAGAGGGAGCAGAGGAGAGAGACAGAGAGAGACAGAGAGAGAGAGAGTGAGAGTGGGTTCTTCGTTAGTGGTTTACCCATAATGTGCCATCACAATTAACAGCAGGAGGATTCATTATGAGAAATCATTTCAGAGCGATGGCTTTTTTTTTTTTTTAATTAAGTGCCACCACCACTATAGCGTGTGATACTGATGTTCATTGTAACGCACTAATGTCACATTGCAGGGTTTAGATGATTTATCTGAAAGAAGGAAGCTGATCTGGGTTCAGTCAAAAGGCAAACGTTACAGGCCTGTCTGCTGCACTATTAGGGCTCAGGACATGGGATTGGCAACACCGTTGACAGCCACTGTGCAACTGAAATTCACCTGTCACAAAATAAAAAAAAAGAAAATGTCAGGTTGAGGTCCACTTGCAAGCTTGTTCTGGGCTTTTCAGTGGCAGACTAGTACTTAGACTGTCACATCATGACAGCTGGAGTGTCGCCATCTGCTGATGAAGACTGTGAGATGCAGTCGGAAGCTTGCAGGGAAGCCTTTTATCGAATGAACCGTCACCATGTCATTCACCTGGTTCTAGTTGACTCATGGCCTGACCCTGTATACCCCTCAGGTATTGTAACGACAAAGGAGAAACACCACTAACAGAGGTGCATAGACTTAGTTATTAAAAATGGCTATTTACATGTTATATAAACGTATTGTATATTTAATTTTGGCAACCCATTTAGGCAGTCATCACATATTTGGCACCACTTTAGAAAACACGGCCTTCAGTGTAGAATTTGACCTTAACAAACGTCCCCAAAGTGTTCAGCGTTAAATAAATAAATACGAGATTCAATAAATATACCAAGCCCGAGGGTTTACGGCTGTGTGAGGGTGTACTTAGACACAACAGTGATTTGAGCTAAATGCTAACACCAGCACGCTAATATGCTCAATATGTGACCGTGTTAGCAAGCAGATGCCAAGTAGATAAGCCTGAAGTTGACCATGTCCACCATAAGCTTGCTGTGGTTACTAGCATGCTAATGGTTAATTGATAAATCAAATTATCAGTTCATTTTAAATTCTAACTCGATAGTGCTGTATGAAATGTAAGACATTTAACTAATTGTTGTCTTCACTTCGATGTTGAGTAATAAACCCAGCTAGCAAGCCAGTTTAGCTAGTTAGCAGGGTTGCTAAATAGCCACATTGTGCTAAATAACAGTAGAGGTAAGTTACAATGCCTGTGTGCCATGGCTGTTTGCTATATATGTAGCTGGTCAGTATTTGTTTTAGCATTGCTGTTGCTCTAGCTAACAGAGGTTTACGAGCTAGCTGGCTAAAGGTTGTGGATGCTATTTAGCCTGTAGGAAGGATTGATTTCCCTCGGCATGGTAAGCATTTTAAATAAAAGTAGAGGTAATTTACAATGCACTCTGTTTGGTTGCCTCTGCAGCTGATCAGTATCTGCTTTCATCTTTGTCACTGCTGTAGCTAACAGAAGCTAGCAGGCTAAATGTTGTGGATGTTGTTAAAGCCTGTAAGACGGATTGATTGCCCATTTCTTGCCTTTGGGAAAAAAGGGCACTTTGAAATAATACTTACTGCACAGACGCAAAAAATTAAATAAAATGATGAATATAATGATGGCTTTAATAATTTATTAAGTTGTGCCAATTTTTATACGTTCATTTCTATCTCTTTAGATTGTTCACTTTCATGTATATGTATTCCATAATGCCTAACTTACTTATTCAATGCTAAACACTTTGGGGTGCCATCATAACAAACCATTTCTTGAGGCTTAGAGGCTCAAAGTGTTATCTGTACTGACAGAAGGCCCTTTCCTACTACTTTCTAATGTAGCTCAGCACTCTTCAGTTAATCCATGAAGCACCAGACACCAGTATAAACATCGACAAAATGTTGCATCACTGTCTACAACTTCTCTTACATCACCAGGGTAACAGAAACGACTGTAAGGCACTTAAATCAATTAAAAACATAATTACTTTGATGCTGTTTTAGACCAATTCAGGAGGAAGGTCACATGATCAAGACACGATGCCGCTGCTCTGCAGGCACAATTTTAACCATTGCATAGTTTAACAAAATGGACACTGTGCTGTAACAGGGCTCTCAATGCACGGCAGGTAGTTATTGACAAAGTCATCCTTATGCAACGTGCTACAACTGCTTAAAACAAACTGCGGAACTACACAACAACCATACACCGTAAAGAATCTACAATATCATGTATGCATTTGAAAAGCCAAACACAATAGTTAGTCTATGCCTAGATAAAAAAAAAAAAAAAAAAAGGCGAACAAACCACGTTTCAATTTACAGAGGTCATTCCAGTGTTTTGACAATGTCATGCATTTCATACAAAATCCCAAAGCAGTCTCCTTATACTCCTTGGCAATACAAAAACAAAAAAAAACATACTGAATGTGAAATGTCACCACCGTGGTGTAAAAAATAACAATAATTTAGGAAATGGATGGAGTAGTATAAAAACTGAGGACTTTGCATCAACACATACCTGAAGTCGAAAAATCTGTTCTGTAGTCTGATTACTACAGCTGAGAATATAAAAACAATGGGACTGATTCAACTTCATCCATCACAGAGATTTATAGAATACGTAACGATCAGTTGTCAAATCAGCTTCTTGTGTGTCTCAGGACTACAGCAGGGGTTTTCATTTTTGATTATAAATAAGATTTTGCTAGTTTTGAAAGTATAATAAAAAATCTTGAATTTAAATATATATATTTTTTTTATTTCAGTATTTCAGTGGTTTTGGCAGAGAGGAATGTACCATGGAAATACATCTGATCAGACCTTTCTCTCTGGTTACGGCTTCTTGTTCTTTATGAGACTGAATAAAAGACTAAAAATAGCCACTGTAAATGCTGATTTTGTTTCATATTAATTTTCTTAAAGGAGACATTTAAGCTTCATTTTTTTTTTGTTTAACGTGCTTTCATTAATTATCACTTCTGTCACTTCTTTAGGCTCTTTTAAATACCTTGTTCATAAATTAATTTCTCCAGGGGAATGTGTGCATAACATCCTGCTTACATAGATACATAAATAAGATCAAATCTACAAATGATTAATATTTGTCAAGGAAGAAACTTTTAAACTGGAAGACTGACAAAGACTCAGCTAACAGCCAAAACATGTGCATAGCAATACAACATCGATGTGTACACATCTTAATAAGGCATCGACACATTCAAGTTCAAATCTAAGACACAAGGAGTGTAAAGCACTATAGTAATAAATAGATTTTCTTCTATTATTGCTAGTGATTTAAAAAGCAGTGTTCATCTCACCACAAAATATCTACATTTCTGACCATTGATTTAATAACTTCCCTAGATTCTTTGGAATCAATAGAAATAAACATAATCTAGCCTATATCCAAAGATAAATGCATATATATATTTTTTTTAAATATAAAAACTTCTATTTTTGTAACTCATTGTCATCAAAGTATTGATTAAAGCAGACATACTTTTTTTTATAATCAGTCCTTGAAATCAAGGTTGAGGGCTTGAAAAGACAAAAGATGTCACCAAAAAACTAAACAAAAACAAAAATGGAAAAGGTTCAACACATGTAAACACAGGTGAGGGGGAGAAAAACAACAACAACAAAACAACAAAAACAAAATGACACAAACAGGATAAAGGCTCTCCAGCAGCTGGGAGTGTGTGAGCTGCTGACAGGGGTTGGAGATGCAGACAAGGTGTCTTCCAGTAGGGGATGCTAACAGCACTGCTCATTCTCATCCATGCTTACGCTGCTCTTGCGGCTGCTGTCCTTTGAGGCGTCTGGGGAGACGGACGAGAGCAAAGGGTCCCCCCCTCTCACCGGTGATAAGGTGTCTTCCATGAGGATGTCGTTGAGTTTGGAGCCCGGCTTGCTGTGAACACTGTAGTGGCCGTCGGGGAAGTTGGAGTGGCCTTCGTTGAGCTCCAGGGTGCCGGGCGGCTCTGGAGTGCAGGCTGGGTGGTGTTGGTGGTGGGGGTGGAGCGTGTACAGGTCCTGGTGGCAGTCCTCCAGAGCGCTCTCCTGTTTAATGTTCCGGGCCCCGAGGTCGGCCGAGCACAGTGCCGAAGACGCGATGGCCAGACCGTGAGCCCGCGCCTGCATTTCTAACTCCTGCAAGCCACAGACAGACACACAGACAGCTCAGACAGTGAAGAGTGTCCCTTTCTTTCACAATGTCAGTCTTCTTCTATTGTGTTAGGAAGATTAGTCTCTAGATCACTGTGTTGTTTCAGTTGCCCCACAGGAGGTCAGGAATAAAGGCACCCTAATCAAAGGTTTCCCCCAGGAAGTTGCTCAGCGGTTGTGGTAAGGGCAGGTGACCCTCTTTTTGTTTGTGAATCCCCACCTGACTGCGACTGTCAGAGCCATTTGCAACTTGTTAAAGCTCAGAGGGTGTCCTTTCTCTCCCTGACAGTGCTGCTCCAAGTATTTACCGTGAAGCAAACACACAATGTAGACAATCAATCAACGTCGTCAGCTGAGCTCGATCACACAGATCTTAACGCCCCATGTCTTGTGATTAGTTAGTTACAGGAAGTTGGTCTCAGCAGCAAACTCCCTCTTTACCTACGTGGACTTTAGTGGCTCAGCTTGTTTTTCCAAGACCATTGATTTTTATAAATAAATAATTTCTTCTGATGTCAGTGGGGACGTTTATTCCAACCTAACTGTCAGAATAAAGGTCAGGAATGTACGACTCTGCAAACCACGGATATGTTGAGACTTCACATTTCTTTATGCAGCAACTTTATGTTTCAGTTTTCAGTTGTCTGTGCATATGCTCTTCATTAAGTTTGGACAAAAATCTCCCTACTTGATTAGGGGTAGGAAAATATCAGGTTTTGGCTTAAAATATCTTGTTTTGACGCCACAACCATGGCTGGAAAATGTCCCGACGCCTCCTTAGTAATATTCACTGGTTTCATGATTACTCACGTTGAGACAGCGTGGTCTCTCGCTAAAAATATCGCTGCCAAACTTTAAAAACTTGGTCTCTGGCAGCCATTTTGCTTCACGGTAATGCTACAACCATCAACTCCATCTTCTAACACTTAACAACACACCAACAACGTATCCGTGAATTGTAAGAACATAAACTGCCAACACTGACTCCAGCGGTGGTCTTCTACTGACAGTCTCTTTTTCTCGAACTCCCTACATATGACGCTTACCTTTCAAATTTAACTATTGATCAATGATAATGAAGTTGGTTCTACAGCTCTCTGACTCCACATTCAGATCATAAGTCGTTATTAAGGTTTTTGTATATACCTGTATCCTCAACATCAGATGTCGATTGGCATGCTCGAGCTTCTTCTGGCGATTCTCCAGCTCCTTGGCCCTCAGCTGCTCCCGCTGCAGCTTCCTGATGTAGTCCACTGACGCCTTCAGGATGGTGCCTTTGTTCCAGCGCATGTCCCTGATAAAAATCACACAGAAGCCATTAATTGTACACTCTTCGAACCCATATTTTTGATGTCAGACAATCAGCGATTTCCACTCAAAAGAATCCTATTATAGGTTTTTCATTAGAGTCCATGGTCTGCTATAATAGAGCACTTTGTGCCATTAAGCTCTGATAGAAGAGAATAATGAGGTGGAACAAAGAGCGATGCTGCTCTGGAGGTCACCGAGGTGACCAGCGGACATCGTACATTTACGCCGAGTAAGTCACTGACATCACAAGCAGTCATGAGGATGACCCTGAGCTCCCTGAAGAAACGGAGGTTGCACTGGGTACAATCGATCTTTACTTGACTTAACTGAGAAAAGTCCCTGTCATCGGTCCAGTATTTTGATTTTTAGGTCAGAAACCTTCAGGGCAGCCATTTAAAAATGACAAAATAACACAAGCTCTGAGAATTTCTGATGGTGCATCAAGAACATGCACCATATGTTTTTTCATTTCACTCATTATGTGTAATCCAGAGGACCAGCGATGTTTAACCAGGTCTGTTTGTAAAAGTTAGTGTGTATGAGGGCATTTGTGTGGGTGGAGCACCCAGCTGGGGTTCAGAAAGACAATCATCAGAGGACAGACACAACAACAGAGGGCTGCTGGGATCTTCCAGGGCCCCACAGTGAAGGTCGAATATCAAGATAAAATCGCTTTAAGTGGTGCTTTAAACCTCAACAGTACATGCAGACAATATGAGTGTCTCAGAGCTTCTTTCCACTTTGTGATGGAGCTATTTAAATGAGCGTAAAACAGAAAGATCTGCATCAGGTGCACTGACGTAAAGAACAGGATCACATCATTTGAGCCTGTCAAAAACAATCAATAAGAAAAAAAAGAGTTAAGTTCAACTGAAGCAAATATGAGGATTCAACTGCCGGCGACACGTATCAACTGTGTGACGTCACATGTACTTTTGTTAAAAAAGAGCCCCTCTGTCTAGTCCTCAGACAGTTTCTACTTGATAAGATGCTGTAAAGAGATACTGTACAAACACAAAGAGGGAATTTTGTATTAAAAAGACTCTTATTAGCTTCAGCTGAACTTTAAAATAATTTTGTGTACAGAGCTGGGTCAGAGGATCCCTTCTTTGACTTGTAACTTTCAAAAACTTTTTTTAAACTGACTTAAAAAAATCTGTGAACCCTTCTGTTCGGTTGTCTCTGACCTTAAAAAACTTTTTTTTTTTCCCACAGCTGTTGCTTTTCTTGGAACTGCTGGAATAATCTCTTTCTACATCGGCCTCTTCTCAGTTCTAATCATTTACGTTTTCTTGGAGGCAGACATGTCTGGACATGATAGCCAGTAGACAAAAGTAACAAATGAGTGTTATTGTCAAGGAAATCTGTCTTGAATAGGAAATGAAACAAAGAAACGGAGGTTGAAGAACTTACGGGTCATTGGATTTTGGAATTAAAGTTCCCAATTCTTTGATTCGATCGTTGATGTTAAATCGCCGTCTTCTCTCAACTATAGAACAAAAAAAAAAAATTATCAACTGACGAAACTGCCTGAAAACATATAAGTATGTTCAAACGTTCACATTTACATAATTGTACATATAGGTTAACTAAGGGCGATTAAAACTCACTCAGATTATGGTTGTCCTTCTTCTGCCGCTCCTTCGCCATCGCCCTTACCTCTGCTTCAGGGAATAAGGGGTTTGTTTGATCAATAAAAGAAAAACAAAGCAGTGCAGCATCATAAAAAATATACAGCCGCTAACTTGTTTAACCACACGTACCCACGGGGAACCCTTCAGGCCTCTGATAGTTGTCAAATTTGCCGCAGGATCCAGACTTATCCAGCATATGCATGATGGCCGGGGATTGTGAAACTATGTGACGAAAAGAAATGTTGTTTTCAATGTCAGAATGTTCGGAATAGATACAAATATACTGAAAGACACAGATGATGATTACAGGAAGTGGATTATGGATAAAATGCTTCATTGTGGGCTGCACAAAGGCCTTGAGAGTAGAGCATGCTGTCGGAGCCTCGATATCTTAGACGACGTTACTGTTAATTCTCATCCATTACTCATTACAGCGAATCCTTCTTTCACGTTTGATGGATATGTTGTCATGACAGACACTAGGCGTTGAAGTGTTTGCATGTCTCACCAGAGTATTCCCTTTTGATGTTGGGCAGGTTGGCAGGGCACGAGTTGCTGATGGGCATGCCTTGCTGGGACATACCCTGATTACCGTACATGTCCATGAGGTTGGCAGGCACGGGGATCTGAGGACACACAGCAGAGACATTAAGCAAGGATCACCACCCACCCTGCCTCCCGTGATCTGTAGATCCTAATCAACCACAAGGTTTTGGAATTGATTTTAAGATTTCACTGCTTGTTTTTTAAAGCTTTGAATGGTCTGAACTCCTGCTTATATATTTGAACTCCTAATGAGCCTGGTCGCTGCTTGAGATCCACTGGTTCCAAATGGTTCCAAAATCTTGACTTGTTCACCGGAATGATCAGGCTTTCGCTGTCAGCTGTTGTCGCAAACCATCGGTTTTTGACGATTAAGTTTGGAGTGAGTCTCAAAAAACAACTTTTCTTACAAATACGACCTTTAAATTCCGGGTTTGTTTGCCTTTACATATATATTTATTATTGTAAAGCACTTCCTGACTTTGTTTTTGACAGGTGCTATATAAATAAAGTGTATTATTATCATGAATCAGCATCGAAGAATGAGCATGATGGTACGGGAGTTGACAAGTCGAGGTGTCACGATTCTCCAAATCCACATGATTAAATTTTGATCTAAAATGTGTTTCAGTGTGGATAGCTATGCCATTGTTAGACTAATGTCTGGATTTGTAAAGATCCAACAAATTAGTGAAATAATATTCATCAAACATAAAGATTCCAGCAATTAACTAGAAGCTCAGTTTGTCACGAACTTCGGTTTCGCAAATCTGTGTCAAGTAAGCCATCTTCCAGAGAAAATTAATAAAGGATCTCTGGCAATGGTCCCAGTTCAGTCCAGTTTATGCTGCTGCAGGCTACCGGTAAGCTAGCTGTGCTGTTTGCTCTGATGTTCAAAAGTGAAAGCTCATTTGTTTTGATTGGCAGATTCTCAGAATTGACATTGTTAAATGCCTTTCACACTGTGAAAAAAGTTAAACAATGTCCCTGTTAAAAGAATAATTGAACATTTTGGAGAATAGTTAGATGAGGAGATGTATACCACTCTGATGGAAGGCTGAAGACCGGGAACAGGAGGAAAGAGCCTCAGTCCAAAGGTTAAAATAAATCAGCCTACCAGCACTTTTAAAGCTCACTAATTAACACACTATATCTCAGTTATTTAATCCTCACACACAAGAAAAGTGTAAAAAAAATGACAGTTTGTAGTTTTAAGGGCAGTTTATGTGGGGGACATTTTCTCTCGAGTCCCTGCTTGCTTGTCGAGCAACCTCGCAGTGACGAGAAGTCTCCAGGAAGTATTCCCTAACATGTCAGATGATTTCTTACAAAGCATAAGGAACTTTTTTTTTATATTTGCCAAAATATACAGGTTTATGTGTTTATTCCTCCCTCATGTGGTGACCTTTAAAAGAACCAAGGTCTTCATACAGGCTCATTTTAACGCACACACATACCGTGTTAGCCATCTGCAGTCCTGGATCCATGAGGCCGAGGATATCATCACTGTAACTGGACTCCAGACTGATAATGTCATCGATGACATCGTCCATCTAAAGACAAGACAACGTACACAAATGTCTGAGTAGCACATCAGAAAAACATGAGAATCTTTCTCTGTCACTGTGAGATAATTGGGAATTACACCTCACCTCTTTCTCGCAGTTAGCGTTCAAGGTCAATAAGGCCATAGGGCTGTTGGGGGCGCTGTTGCCCGGCCCTGGCGGCATGCCCCCGTGGTCAGAGGACTGGTTGGGGCAGGGCAAGCTCAACACCTGAGAGCCAAGCTTTCCCAGGTACCGCTTCACCTGCTGCTGCTGGGAGCGCTGGATGTGGTATTTAGTTGGATTTTCCAGGTGAGTCTGGACCTATAGGTTGGAGAAAGGAGCGAGGGCAGAGCAGCCTGTTTAGAAATAAATCACAACTATAATTGGCTAGTCAGGTAGAGTGCATACCTCCGCCAAGGCCCAGCAGTCCACTTCCGTACTCACTCATAGATACAAGCCACATAAATACACCTGGTTTGCTTCACCGTGATCCACACAGAAAATTACAAAAACGCCCCAAAAAAATAATCTTGCAAATTTAAATATTGTCTTAAATCTGTCCTTTTCAATTTGATGTGGTGTATTCAGGGCTGAGACAGTTCCCTCATCCAAGTTTCGTGGATATCCGCCAAGCAGTTTTTGGGTATTCACGCTGACAAACTAACCAACCAATAAACACACAGACACAGCTGAAAACATTACCTCCTTGGTGGAGTTAATAAAATAAATATGCACTGTAGTCATAATTACACATTAAATGTTCAATAATTCCGCTTGGAACGGCAACTATATTGTTCCCGTAGTCATATTTTATGTTTCGTTGCCATGCAGTCTTTTATTAGATACAAAGGAGTCTAAATATACCTCCATGTCGTGCCTGTCCCTCATATTTCACAGTACTGACTATTATAAACACTTAAATTGTCCCATATCTCAAAAGAAAGTATTTTCTTCTGAGACGCTGTCAAAAGAGTCTTTCTCACATATTTTTCTTCAACTTCTCTTCTTCTCCTCTTTTGTAGTCCACGTATTTTAAGAGACAAAAATAAGACACCAAACTTTCCGGGGTAATAGATACATTTGATTGCTGCAGATCATTAGTCCCCCCGCCACAAAGCGCTAATGATCCAGAAAAAGCTACTGCAGGCAATTAAAGCAAACTTCAGAGAGAGAGTGTTTGTCAGGCTGTAACACATTTAGAATGGAGCTGCTGCATTCCAGCACACGTTCTGAGTCTATATCCAAACCGTCCTGTCAGTTTTCAATGCAAAAAAACCCCACAATAAATCAAAAATGTCTTTAAACATACCTCATAAGGATGGTATCCAAGCATCTCAAGCATCATTTACAGTAAAGTGATCCGTCCAATTTAAACAACAAAAAAGAAACCTTCCTTCTAAACTAAGAGGTGCTGGAGCTGCTTCCCTCTTGGTTGCACCAGGAGACTAAACTCTGCAAGTATGAGAGCAGACACTTCCAGCTCATCTTTTAAAAGGCAAGAATAGTAATTAGTTATGCATGTCAGGGATTCTCAGTGAGGCACAATGAGCTTCTTCAGATTTGTGTTGTTTTATGTAAAATCTCAATTTATTCCTTTATGGCGTATCAAGTGAGACACCATAAAGGATCTGTCAGGATGTGGTGCTAACAGTTAGTGCCTTTGTTTTGCGAGGCCACCCCTTTTTAGAGAAACTTGCCCGAGGCCGTCACTTTGCAGCATCCACTTTTTTAACCCTGTGGATGCTTGTGCACCGTTCGCAGTTTCAACACGGCCAAAGAACAAACTCAGTCACATCCCTTGTTCGTCTTGGTCTCCTCACCTCTCAGAGTGATGGACATTTTTCAATCTGCGACAACAGGCGTACTGCGTCTGGAAATCGATGAATTACAGTCTCGGCCACTCCATTTTTTTCTCAAACTGATTCATTTGTTCTGCTAAAGCTCAGAGGATTTGGGTTCATTAACAGAGCTGAGGAGGTCAGAGGCTCTGGATGAACTCTGAGCTACCTCTCACATTTCTCTGGAAACTCTTGCAGTTTGCACACTGCACTCGACAGCTGAAAAGATACTGTTACTGAACTAATCCGGTGCATATAAAAGACAAAAGATGACAGACTCCCAACAGCAACTTGATTCACAGTGTTTATTTGATAGTCGGCTGCCTTAACAGTCAATTATCTATTCATCATTTATAATAATGAAATGAAATATGTTGGATATTTTTTCCATCAGCAAACTGTTTTAACCACTGACATAATCGGTGTTTGATCTAAAATCAGTTGGCTACATCAGCAGATAAAAGAAAAGTTAAAGTAAAGTTACTTGAATTTTAAATTGAATTTACACAAAATAACAACTTAATTTTAATTACGGCACTCCTGTCTGTCGCTATTCAACAACTGGCAACCAAATCAAAACTAAATGGCTAAAATGTGATATCAGTTTGTGTCAAATGTCTTTTTTTGTATTTTTTAAATGACAGATGACGTGGATTTTAATTCAACACATTTTCTCACACTAGTATTTTGTGTCTTATCCGGATATATTTGAAAAGCAAGTATCTGTAATCTGATATTGTAAAATATTCATTAATGTGTTTGTGCCCGTCTCCGATTGTCAAGTAAGACATTTTTAATTGATTAAATTCTTAATGGTGATTAAGCAAGTAATCATTAATCATTAACATCCTTATTTACAATACATGGAGTCTAAGATAAAGAGAAACATGCATTGACTCAATATCAATAATACCATATTTCTGGAAATATATACACCAGTCCACCAATCATTCACATAAAAATTAGAGTTAAGTTGCCTCTATTGATGACACGTTGCGTTGCATTGTGGGTAATGTAAGCACCACGGTAAACCTGTCAGCTGGTCTACAGTGCGCCTGTAACACTGTTGGGGTCATTATGGACAGTTTAACATTTTTTTTTTTTTTTAAATCAATGGAGCAGAACCTTTTCAAACTGCCATTACCCACAATGCAACTTAGCCACTGAGTGATATCCCTCGAAGCAGTTTATCAGATTACATGCAGCTTCTTCTGGAGTCACAAAGTCTTTATACTACTTTTTTTACACATATGCAGTTCAGCTCCCCCAAGACTTGTAAACACGCTTTAATCTGTAAAATTGGTGGCGTTACCCTTTAATGTCCTCAATTACAATTAAATGTAAAAATTTCACAGGAGCTCATTCATCTTTCCTAACTCTATTATAGATTTGGGAATCAGATCAGTGGATGGTTTCAGATGAAAATAGCTGGCTAAACATTGGTGAAGGAATGCATTTCCCATTTACAAGTAACAAAATCAAGGAAGCTTAATTTTAACCCAATAAAAAGACACATTCGATCTACAAAGATAATTCAACAAACTGTCCAACGATGTCAAATTATAGAAGGAACATTCATGCACCTGTTCCTATATATTAAACAACATGCCCGACTGAGTATGTAATGTAAGCATGAATACTTTTGTCAACACCTGTGGGTCCCGTTATTTCTTTACTAATAATGAACTCCTTCATGAATATAGGGACACCATAAATTACATTCTTATTATGACATTGTTTCTTATAACTCCACCGCTGTTCTTGTTTTTTTGGCCTTGTTTTTCCCCTCGTACTCAACGTTCATGTCTGTGTTTTTGTGTTTTTACTTGTGTTGTCTCGTTTCCAGGGAAATTGGGGTCGGAGAAAAAGGGATGGGGAAAAATGAGAATGGTAATTGTGCCATTAGTCTGGTCTGTTTACCCACTGGTGCTGGTTATTGCTTTGGAAATAAGAAAAATAAATGAAACCAGTGTATTCTTTGGAACGTGAACCGAACACATGTCACACCTGTTATCTCTCTGCCTGTCCTCCGCTGTTGTTTCAAATATTAAGAAACAATCGGGTCACGCCAGCTTACACGACCGTCTCTCCGTGACTTTCAAATGTTTCCACTTCACTGTAAAGAACAGAAGCTCTTTCAGAGTCTTTTTTCCACGCTTGGACACAGTGCCACTATTCTGCAGGGGATGCTCATGTGAGAGGTGCATTAACATATATCCCCAGCAGGTATGACTGAGATCACCTTGGGCTGTAAATCATCCTTACGGGGTTGTATAGCTGACACCACTGAGGGGGCATTTTTACAGCACATGAATGACTCATTAAGAAGAAGCAGATCACGCTTTGGGCTAAAGGGCACAAGAATAAGAATCATTACAGTCTTTACCCGGCTTTATTTATGGTGTTTAACTTTGGTTTGGTACTGTTACTGATATAAACTGATCAATCAGTCCCACTGTTATCAGATCAACACAATAACTCAGCTTTTCCGCAGATCCAGTCACCACCAACATGTAGATGTTACTTTAACAACCCAAGTTTCAAATACCATTATAAATGAAGCAATGTGGTGCTACTGAGATAAAAAAAAAAAAAAAAGTAATCTTTTTGAAAAAGTAATCTGATTCTCCACACAAAAAGGAACATTGCAGCAAAAAAAAAAAAATCACCTTGTCATAATTGCTATATTTGTAAATATCAAATACCATTCCACCCTCAATATGGCCCACAGGGACATTGGTGCTAAATATAGACCGTAAAGGGCTGCAGAGTATTCAGAAACCTAATCCACATGGATATACTTGAGCCATAAATGAGCAATCCAATTATTTACACTCGCCTGCAGAACTGATCGGTAAACAAACTGTGAAGAGTTGTCAACGACGCTGTTCATGAACTTCAGGTTGGTATAAAAGCTGGCAGGCAGCTAATAAATCTCTTCACGTTTCTTTCAAAGAAAAAGGTTATTTAGCTCAATAAAACAAATATCAGCTATCTATCTAGAAAGTCTTAAATATCAAACTGCATTTGAACGTCAGTCTTTGTAAATTCATTCAGAAATATTTAGTGATTTGAATATTTTCTCGAAAAAGCACCTGAAAGTCAAACCGTTTGGTCTCAGCTGCTCTGCCTGGTTTCCTGTCCGTTTTATTCATTTGACATCTGTGGAGGCTTTTTTACTTACTACTGCGTGAGGTTTATCTCGTGTCTTCCCTCAGTATAATGGTAATATTACATAGTAATATTTCTACCCCTGAAAATTTTTCATTTTTATCAGTTTTGGCTGTGTTTCTGTGCACTGCATGCCAGTGATTCGCAACAATTTGTGTTGACCCATCTCAGGTTACATACAGTATGAATACGGGCTGTGTCCAGTACAACAAACACGTTTCATTCCGCAAAAACTGCAAACACAAAGGAAAAAGTCTAACAAGAAAGAGGCACTTGTGCAGCAGAATTACGTTTCGCTCTCACTTTCCCGTCTCGTTAATTGTCTCACGTCTCATCTGTATGTGCAGCGAGAATTCGTCGTACATTACATTACACCCGCTGACTCTGTGTCTCTTTTTCCGTCTCGTGTAAATTCACACATCCGCAGAACTGATAGCTGTCGATGTCTAAAAATAGAAACAAAGACATTGTACAAAGGATGACTGTAGGAGCCCCATACAACTGTCTCTCACTTACTCTCACTGACACACACACACACACACACACACACACACACACACTAATAGAAACAAAGAGGTCACTATGGGCATCGTGTTTCCAAGTTTAAGGTAAATAAAGTGAAATAAAAATACCATTATAATGACATATATAAACCTTCTGTTACAGTGGATGCAACAGCTGATGTTTGTATGTTAAAGTCTCGACTCCTTCTCTCTTTGATTTCCTCACAGCAGAAATTATTTTAAGAGCTTGAAACGATTAGTCGATCAATGGATCATTAGTCTGCACAGAGCAGCGGGGATGACGTCCTTCTGTAGGCTGACCCAGAAGTTAGTTACGCTCTGGTTCCCTCCACAGAAAGCCTATGAGATTTCTTTAAGTAAAATTATATAGGAAACCAAGATTTTTCATATTTTTCATACCGAGGAATAATAGCAACGAAAGTTATTGGGTACAGCCCTGATTAGATATTTAATTGTTATAGGGTTTTTTGTTTGCTGGTTTGTCCAGTGTGGGAATTTACAGCTTTTCTTTGTCTCGTCTGATAGTAACAGTAAGAGAGTGTTGATCAACCTCGGGTCTCTGTGCACTGCATTCTCCACGGCTTCATGACATCTCATAGACAACAGCCATTGTTCGGTTGTTGTTAAAACAATTAGCAGACCGATCAGTTATGAAAATATAAATAAACATTGGTCTCAGTCTCGTCTGTTTCGTCTTAAACTGCATTAAAAATGAGACATTAGCGTTTCGTCAAGCTTGTTTTTGTCTTCGGGGACTTCTTAAATTATCACACATAATTAGATGATCTCACTGCTCTGAGTTCACTGGAGCCCCCCGAGGGCTGCAGGCCTCAGGGTGGAACATCCAGGCCTCGTCAGTACATACTGTAGCTTTTGTAATGATGAACCAGTCTGAGGGTGAAAAACTATTTGTTTTTAAAAGACCCCGAGACAGTGAAAAAAAGAGATTCTTTTCATGGTGACAGACTGGACTTCTACGGGGTCTTTGTCTCAATCCAAACATGGTGGTTTGCACATTTATGCGTCGGTCCTGGATCTCTAAGAGTCCTAAATAAACTGTGATGCATCTCAAAACACTGTTATCATTTAGTTTGTCAGCCTTTATAAAACACTGGGCAGAGAAAAGCATTCTGGAGAGATCTAGGCGCCAGCAGGACTTGAACTTTACTTTACACAGCTTCCCTTCATGTCCTGTTTCCAAAATACACTGTTTGGGAAATGCGACATCACCCGCTAACTCTCAGCATCTGCAACCGCGGCGAACAAGACCGCTTGTTGTTTATCAGCTCGTCTCGAGCCGTCAACAGGCCCGGAGGCCATCAGCAACATAACCTCCGAAAAAGTCAGAAACACTCTGCGGAAGCAAGCACAAAGCGTCCTGCTGTACTCGGATGGGACACTGGTTGGTGTTTTTTTGTTTTTTTTTACTTCGCCTGCTTGGGGCATTTAATGATGGTCCAACCAGGATACATTAACAAGAATGCCTCCCTTTTGCAACGCAGGCTCGAAGAATAATAGGCCACTTTGTCCCACAGTTAAGCCGCTAACGTGCTCTGTGGAACATGCAGACAACAACTGTGATGCTAATGTGAGCAGCTACTTCAAGAGCAACCTGCGGTCTTCTCCTCCTCTGACGCATTGTCATGCTGTTACGCAAAAGGCTCAGCAAATTATGGACAAAACGCAAACCTTGTGCCCCGAATTGATAGATGTTGTGTAAGATTAGCCTAACAACAGATAATAGGTTGTGACAGTGTGGTTTTCTGTTTTTCCTCATAGCTGTAATAATTAGAAATCTAATATTAAATTACTTTGATGAATTGTATTAAGCAATACTGGCTTATGTAAACAGCAAGTAAGTACAATCTTGAGGTTCTTGCGCTTTATTTAATACTTCCACTCCACTACATTTATTTGATAACTTTATGTATTTATAACTTAAGTAGTGGATTCATCTTTTTAGTCGATAAACAACAAGAACACAACACAGTTTCAGAAAAACTCTGAATGTCCCGTCAATAATCAGTTGTCCCGGAGAATGCAGTATACACGTTTTCCACGTTGTCCTACTGCCACAGCTAGATAAACGGGGAAACTGAATTATAATCTACATAACAAAAAAACACCAATAACTGCATAGAAGGAGCCATTTAATCCTGATTATTTAACCAAAATGAACGACGTTAGCGCTGCAAACCACTTGAAGCACTCGATACAAAACCAGGACCGACAGGGACAGACGTGGAACAAATACCAGCAAAAAAAAAAAAATCTGCAGCTGCCACCACCGCTGCAAAACAATTAACAGAAGAATCACTGGTACATACTCAATGTCCCGCCCCACAACACTACCTGATTAGTTTCACACCACAAGTCAGAGCGTATGAACACTAAATCATCTGAATCTGCAACTAGTAACAAAAGCTATCAAATAAAAGCAGTGGAGTGCAAATATGAAGTAACAGAAAGAGAAAAATGATAATAAACAACAGCTTCGGAGTGATTTTGATGGTACGGTGTCTCGTAACAGGGTGAATGGTGTCTCCGTCTCAGCCGCTCCGCCCCCCCATCACTTGTTTATGCTCCATGTAACTTCAGTGAGGATGTAGGGTCGCCCGTCACACACGTTTACTTCATCGTACAAGTTTTCAACACGTAACGCTGTCATGATGTAAAGAGTTCTGTTTGTAGTCAGCACCTACATTACGTCAGACAAATCGTTACTGACCTGGGACTTGCATTTACGACAGATTTCTACATAATGTTGCTTTAATTATAGTGCCTCAAAATTGGACTTAAGTACAGTTCTTGAGTAAAATGTACTTAGTTACATTCCATGACAGTTTCTCCTAAATTTTGGCGGCAAGATTTTTATTTCTACAGTTCCAGATTCTGGTTATTGGTCTCTTTAATTTGCTAATAATCGGTATCAGCACTGAAAAAAACAATATCGGTCGATCTCTATGAGATACCGTAATACTTGAACTTAAGTTTCATGCGTATGAGTGACTTTCACTTTTTAGTAATAGTTTCACATACTCAATACTCAAGTTTAGGGTACTTTTCAAGTCACTGATGATTAAACTATGCATATTAAATATGTTTTCACTCAAATGATCTAAAATAAAGTATAATAAGTAGTCATTTTTAGATGAAAGATTACAAAATCTGTGTTTCTATCAAATGTCTTCTTCATTAACTCACAAATCAACCGAAATGAGACATTTTAATGGCATCTTTGTATACTTTCTGATGTATATCGGTCACGAGCTGCAAGGATTGTATAATCCAAAAGAAACGTACATTTTTCTTTGCAAGGCTGAAGAATACTTTGTTCTTTTCATGGCACCATAAATCGTCCAAAAATCATTTTTTAACCCTTTTAGGAAGTTATCCTACACAAATTTCAAAGCAAATGTTTTTTTTTTCTTTTTCTTCTCTTAAATATGCCATGGAATGAAAGCAGTGGGGGCTAATTACGAGCATTCTTCACTGAATTAGCGTTCGGTGTGTGGTAAGGCTGTGCTCGCCTTTGTCTTGATCCCTAAACTGATCCCGTACTTATTCTCCAGAAGGTCAGAGGTCACTTGGTTAATTAAGGGTCCAATCAGTCTTTAGATAAACTCATCTGAGCTTAATGTTTGCACTTTTTGAGGTCCAGCAGCTCTGCCTGGTACCCCTGAGCTTTGTGTGGACTCCACTAATCTACCCACAGACAGGGGAGCAGGTTAACCCAGCTCAACAGCGCCAAGCTGGAACGGCCTTTTCATTTGAGGACTTCAGTCAATGAAGAATGTCTGTAAGCCTCTCGCCAAAGCAGAGAAATTACTCTAACTTGATGTATTGTACACAGGGTGAGAGTTCGGGGTGGGGGCGTCCTAAACCTCTCAAAGAGCTGCAGATTATGGAGAGTAAGTAATGTTTATGCTGCATGAGGAGGGCAATGTTTTCAATGGCGATACTGTATTTCAGCGCTTCGCCGCTGGCCCATGCCACACACATCCAGGGTGATGAAGTGTGGCTAATCAAGTAACCATGAAATCTGTGAATGTGTTGTGGATGGATTAAGTTAAACAGAGATTACTCAATAGCTCACAAGTGTATCAGTGCTTCATGCTATACCTAATGTGAGGTGAGACAATGGTAACTTTAATTCACGGGGTCTATGCACAGCAATATTTTATAACAATGTCTGACATAACTTTACTTTTTTATTACTCCCCACTGAAGCATCATCAAGTGACTAGATCTTAATTCAAGATGCTTAAAAGTCATTTAAATATGGAGATGGTATCGTCTTGGACAGTGAAATGCACAAGCACATATATATATTCGTGCAAAGATCTCCAAAAGTGTCACATATTCATTGCACTGATCAAAAAAAGAAAAAAATCAATGACAAAAACCCTGTCACCGAGCTAAAAACAGACACTCTAAAGCACATGGAAAGGTGAATACACAGAAACACCAGCAGATATGCATGCGTCCTCCACAAACTTTTCCAAAAACCTTCACAGTGACGTAAAAAATACATTTTCCAAAAAAAAGAACACACACAAAATTGAGACTCGAGCGACTTAAGTGACACAAAACCCTTGAAAATCTTTCAGAATCACACTCTTTGTCCAGTTAATCACCAAAGTTAAAGGAAAATGACCTAGAGAAAGAGCAACAAAACAGAACGACATTCTGAATAACAGCTACACATGTTCGCCGCCCGCACAACACAGCACAACAGATTTCTCCCAATACTTCACAAAGATCACCAGCTCCCTAACGATAGCACATTGCAGAAGGAGGACATGGAAAACTTACCAAAGGCTCCTGTTAAATGCACGACGGTCTCTACTCGCACAGAAAATCTCAACAGTCTCCTGTCCCTCAGACTGCCGGGGAATCAAAGCTATGAAAAGATGTGAATCTAGCTGAGCAAATAGGATTAAAGATGGCTAAATCCAAATGGCTGGAAGCACAGCATGCATTAAAGAGGAATTCTCTCAGGAAAAGATAATCCCCATATACGCATTTTAACACACTTCACTCACTCCCGTGTTTTTTTCAGTCATAGTAAAACCTCGATTGCCCGACTGTCCGCACACACACGCACGAGTCGATAACTTCTATAAATACAGAGCTGCCTGGACTGCAACAGTGACACATGCAACTTCTAATTCCAGAGGTGGAAACTTTTACACTGTAATAACTTTGACTAATCATTCACGCCGCCCTCTCCCTCCCTACGAACTACAGCCGCGGCCTCTTACCTTGAGCACCTCCATTGGCACCTGGGCAGTTGGCGGCAAACTGGCAGGGACGCTGACATTGATGGCAGGGGTCTGGGCCGCGGTGGTTTGTGGGTACTGGGAGGCCTGTTGTCTCTGCTGCTCCCGCCGCTCCTGCTCCTGAAGCTGCTCCCGCATCAGCTGTTGGCGAAGCAGGATGCGTGATGTCATGGCCGAGGAGCTCAGCGGGGGCTTGGAGGAGCCGTGCTGGTCCGACGGGCTGCTGGGCGGAGGAGGGTCGGGGGGTTTTGGGGGAGAAAGATGTCAGATGAGTGAGCAGAGAGACGGCGGGGATGTGAAGATAGCAAAGGACAGAGAGTGATAACGGAGAGAGGGTAGACAGAGGTCAGGCGAGGAAGAAGAGGTCAAGCAAAAGAGACAAGGGAGGAGAGAGATTAGAGGGAGCGGAGAGCAGAAGAAAAGGGAGAAGATAAAGGGAAGGCAGATGAAATGAAGGGTCAGTGTGAGGATGACTGAAGGGGCAGAGATCAAAAGGAAAATCTACAACGACTAGTCGACTATCTGATCCGATCGTCCGCTATTTACACAATCTCATAATCGTTTCAGACATTTTTTCAGCAACACTGTCGTGCTGTGTTGCCGTTGACCTGCAATCTTATCGAGTTTGTTCTAAGTAACTGCAGAGTGGGAAATACTACGCAATAGAGTAAGAATATGTTCCACTGAACAAACAATAAAAAGGGAACCAGCATGTGTCTGTCCACGACCATTCATTAGCATCGTTGTAATCCTCGCCTGTGTGAGACAAGTAGTCGATGAATCAACCGGATGAAAATTAACAGCCTTCAATTAAACTTAAGTCATTTTTCAACCAAACATGCCAAACTAACATCTGTCTGAAGCACATTTGCAACATTTAGTTAATTAAATAACTGATCAGAGGTGCAACGTGCGAGAATTTCCCACCTCTCAATTAGATACTCTAAACAAACAGGGGGCAGCATATCACCAGAGTAACCGCTAACTGCTGCTAAGTGTAGCTGCAATCAGCTGGTTAGCTCAGTTGGCTGTACTGCTAACTTGACGCCACTAGCATTGGCGCTTTGGATCAGAATCGGCCACGATTGGCTGGTGAGCATGCTAACTTCAGTAGATATCTCTGTAACACAACAAATAGACAAAAACGTTCTTTATTCACATTCTGTTGATAATTTTGGCTATTTTTTTTTTTATATGATTTAGACAAAAATACGTACAAATTGCCCCTTTAATCAATAGCCTCTGTTATGATAATTTGTTAATCATTTCAGTCATTTTTTTTACAGCAAAAATGTCAGAGTGAGAATATTAGGGGACTGTCGGGCCTTGGCGGAGGTATGCACTCTGCTTACTGCTCTTCTAGTTTATGATGTCAATAAAAAGGCCTCTGAGTTTTGGTCTGTTGCTCTGGAAAAACTTCGCTTTGGGCTCTAGGAAAAATAAAGTTAAACAAAGAGGAGTACTACAAAGTACTGTAGTTATAAGATGCAGCCCTACACTTCTGCATGTATTGTTTTATTTCTTAAAAAGATAAAAACTCCAAATGAAACCACTTCATTGTCAAGGCATCAATTAAAAAAGCCACTTCCAGCAAACGGAGCACTCTGATTCTGATCTTCCAGCTGCACTCGCAACGCTTTTTGACGCCACAACAGAAAGAGGAACAGTTTTGATAAAAGGGTTGCTTCAGTTTTCCCACTCCCTTAAATTTAGACGGCTGCTCCCCAGACAGAGCCCTGCAGTCCTAAAATAGAGAGACTCTGCTGAAGCAGAAGTTGTCGGTATGAAGCCTTCATCGAGTGAGTGATCCCTCTGACAAAACCCAGTAAAACGTCTGGCCAATCCAGCTGTGCAGTAATCGCACTAATTAGCCAGCGGAGTCAAACACAGCTTCGGTCTACAGCGTATTCAGTGGGTGTTGAGCCCTCTACATACCATAATTCCCCCCCCCCCCACCCCTCCAGCACTGCATATAATCTCATTGTCTGATACCCCACCCACTGAACCCTGCACAAAATATGTACAATACAACATAGTTTTTCTGATTTGAATCGCAGTAAAACAAGCAGCATGTTTATCTTATAATATTAACATCGACTCAATGACTTCTCAAGACAAATGCATTATTGATCCCGGACAAATCAATTCATTCGAGTAGATTTAATGACCGAACAAAGACTGTAGCTTGTTCTCTGAAAGTACAGAATAACTTTTGGTCTCTCAATCCGACAGCTACTTTTTTTTTGTCCGGTTCCTTTGTACTTCACCCAATAGAATCAGGTTTAGCGTTTATGCATAATTCCCTTGTCTGTGTGACTTTGGGCGATTGTGCTTCCTTTCATCCTCTAAGTTTCAAACAAAAGTCACTGGATCTAATTATTTAAGTTTTTTTTTTTTTTGTTCATTTCCACCGCCAGAGCTGATTCCTTTGATTCTTTTTTCCTTTCTTTAATCTGTTTCACTTTTTGACTGTTCAATACCAAAAGCAGTTTCATTTCCTCATCATTCTTGTTTCCAGTTTGAAAACTCGTAAAGAGTGAATTTCCTTTGAAGTAAAACAATTAAAAATGCAGATGACACGACCATAGCATTTTGGATATAATCTTTAACATATTTCCTTTAAAACTGTGCTCTTACATTTCACATAGTTTTACGATGTCATACATATTTTTCAAATTTAATGTGCTGGAAAAAATCAACTATTATCACACCCACACCCTGACACACACGCTCATGGACACTATACTGGAAAGTAACTCAGTATACAGTCTATACTCAATTACAGGAGTGTACTCAAGTACAATATTGAGGTTCTTGTACTTTACATAGAGTATTATCCAGAGGCAAATGATGTAGCTTTTACTCCACAAAGTTTATCCAACAAGATTATTATTACAAAATGCAAACAACATACAAATTATGATTCAGAAATATTAATTACTCTTCACAGCTGTGAATATAAAGCAGGTAAAATGACTCCACCTTCACCAGAAGCAGCATTAAAGTGATGTTTACACATTTATGCATCAAAGTTACAATCCAATAACCAAATCTGAAATTTTACTTTCAGTATTTAAAATGTGGTATATGGACTTTTCTACTTGTCTACCGACTTCTCAGCCCTTCACCCAAAGAAAACGTCAATTTCATCAGTCGATTTGAATCGCTCCATTAGGAAAGAATAAATCATTAGATTAACAGATCGGGCTGATTTCTCAGAGGAGTGCAGTTCATCAAGCGACCTCAGTAGGCCCTGCTTTGTCCGATTAATTGATAAAGAATGACTGTGATTGGTGGCTCGCTGTGTTTACAGCCTGTCTGTCCCTCTCAATCAAAATAAAAGTATGTATCCAAGAACTGTTAAACAGGACTAAATCAGACCGGCTTCCCTTCCGGATCATTCATGGAAATTAGAACCTTGCAAGTTTTGCTTTTCCTTGAAGCAGCAAAAAGGTTGTAGCATGTGTTTTAGTTAATTTGGCTCATGTGACAATGCACGTCCTGCAATTTGCCTATATCTAATGAGCCATTAGGGGGTCAATGAGTTTCTTGCCCAAGGACACTTGCTAACACTTGCTAATAAGTACTATGTTGTTAACTGTGTTCACCCTTTTTAGTTTAGTTTGTTAGCATGTTGAAACTAGTTAATTAGCACTATGTTGTTAACCATGTTCATCATTTCAGTTTAGTTTGTTAGCATGCAAACATTTGCTAATTAGCACTATGTTGTTTACCATGTTCACCATTTCAATTGAATGGTAATTTGTCTGATAAGCGCTAAATGCTAATTAGCTTTTGTGGACAATTGATCGTAAACCAATTTGCAAATGCATTGCGAGGGCCCCATGGATATCTGTGAGGAGAAGTCAAATTATCACCAAGTCAGTGGACTTTGTCCTCTGGGCAGAATTTCTTGTTGTTGAGATATTTAATTCTGGACCAAAGTGGACCAACTAATCAGTCCAAAATAATACCCACAGAACTTTCATTTGAGAGTTATATTAGCAGATATTTGTCGTAAAAACCTTTATTATAGGTTATATTTTGTTTTTTTTTTACAGGAAAACCAAGATTTGTACTGAGTGAGACATTTTACATCTATACTGTAAACTTGTCAGCGCTCTCTGGTGGACAAAATATGTAATATTGTTTCTAAATATCCCAATTACTTTGTACTGATCAACCATCATAAACACCAATATCAAGATATTTGTGACAAGCCAACATCGGCCGGTGTAATCAGTCACATTGACGTGCAGGTCAGACTGTACTTGGCATAATTTTAAATAACTGTCAGAAAGTTCAAAACAACCACATTATGAAATGTCTGCAGTCAGAATAACAGGAAATGAATCCCAGCATGTTTCCAAATATAGGAAATGGTTGATAGCTGAGATGAATTGAGATTTGTTGCTTCTCATGATTCTTTTTTAATGCATTTCTGATTATAAGATTGACTTGTGTGTGTTTATATGTGTGTGTACTGATGACCAGAAGCCCTCTCTACAAAGCAAAAGCTCCACTGCTGTGTGTGTGTGTGTGTGTGTGTGTTTCCTCCTTTCCACTGTTCAATGGCTTTGTGCCAAACAGACCCCTGAAACACATAAAAAGCTCTTTTGTCCTTTTTAACTTTTTCACTGTGTGTGTGTGTGTGTGCGTGCACGTGTGTGTGCACCTCCTCTCATGTTTGTGTGTATCTCGAAGAGGGAAAACACAACAAAAAAACAATGGCTGCACAGTGTTGGAGAGCCCCACCCACCCAACTCATGATTCCTCTGATTCTGCTCACTACTCCTACTTCCGCTCCTCCATCATAGTCTATTAGTCCAACAGTCAGAGCCGAGTCTCTGATGGAGGACAGACAGACAGACAGCAGTCAAACAGGGACACGAGGCAGCTTTGCATCCAGACACAGGAGAGGATGAGCAACAGTGTTGAGTCTGATTAGAGTCAAAACACAGAGCTATTAGAGCTGCTAATTGAAGCTAATAGCTCTGCCTCATGGACAATAATAGTACAGCAAAAACCTCGTCTAAAAACGAATGGCTTTACATTAAGAATTAATCTATTTTACTATTACAAACAAGTGTCCCCAAGCTCTTTCCTGATCATCTCTTCAAAAAAAGGTGAATGTAATTTGTCAAAGTGTCAAACCAAGTGCAACAATGCTTCTTTGATAAAAAAAAAAAAAGATTATGATTTGTATTATTAACCAGAACCTGCCAACTATTCTCTATTCTCACAAAACACAATGCACAAGGAGAAATCTGCCACAGCTCTGACTGTATATACTACCCACACCCAGCTCTTTGAACACTGCCCTTCATGTGTACATGTAAAGTTGCACACGCACCAACACATTCCCCAAATCACGCCTTAACGCATGCCGACCATATTGCAGATGCTGAGGCGCCATACTCACAAACAGTCAAATGAGCAGGGTCTGTACACTTGCACTCCTACGGCCTCCATATTTGTTTGTTTTTTCCTGAAGGTGCACCACCCGCCCTTGGAAAGCAATGAAAGTCATGCTGGTGGTGCAGCGCTGAAAGTGTGTCAGAGGGGGGAGGCTCCGGGGCCCGGCCTGGAATCTCCAATCGCCACGCAGAGTCCCGGGCAGGAGGACCTGCCCCGTCCAGTGCAACAGCAGTGCGCAGCACAGCAGAGGAGAGGGGCGAGTGCTGGAAACACGCTGTCCATCAACACGCTGCTTTAAAACCACACAGATACTGTTTCACTTACAGACATGTGTCGCCACTGTTCAGCTGACGGCCTGCAACCAACTTGTAGTTTAGGAAACCATGAATCTCAGCCCTGTTTCACGTGTGACAATGCATTTTTCAGATAATCCAATAGAGTGGTGTCGTCTATAGTCTTAAAACCCTGAAATCAGGGTGGTTTTCGGTTAAAGGCCTGAAATATGGTCAGTTTATACCACAGGCTTAAGATATTTACAGGTTTTGTTGACATTAAATACATCATTAAATGTCCCACAATTTAAATATAAAGCGCTCACCTGTGTTTAAAACTGGTGGTTGCTCACAAGTGGCTAAATGAGACTACAGACGTTGTCACGAACATTAAACGCCATCACGCCGAACATGGAGCCTCAAACTATTCACGAGTCAGTTTCTACAGGCCGACTTCGGTTACAAACTATCCCAACTCTCACTTGTGGATTGATTGATTTCCAGAAAACATGCACAGTAATTGTGTAGTTAGACACAAATGCTTGCCACAGAGCTTATTTTCAGCAGTGATCCGAAATCCAATTTTCACAGAAATCATTTTTTCACAGTCCAAACATCATACGTGTAATTCATGGCATAATTCAAACAGGATCAAATTTGTCTCTCATCATTCACTGCTGGACTTGGCCTCTCTATACGAGCAGGATTTGTGACTAGTTTTTGAAGCCGGTCGTGGTTCAACGTTCCAATTACACAAGTGTGCCGGAAACTCGAGGCTTCAAATACACTAAGAATGGACATTCTTAGTGAAGTACGAGACATCTTGCATCAAGTGGTGCTGCAATGTTTGATCAATTAAGTCGACCAACAGAAAATGTATTCACAATTATTTTGATAACTGATGAATCACTTTGCAGTCTTTTAAGCAGAAATGCTGAACATTTGCTTGCCCCAGCTTCCAAAAGTATTTTATGTTTCATATCATTGTATCATATATTTATATCAGCAACAGATGACTGGATGAAATTATAAGTATTTGCATATTCTTACATTCTGGATTTTTTTCACGTGGAAGGAGTGAATGTATATTTGAGATATTTCTTAAAGGAAAAACAACAAAACAAAAACATATTATTTATTAGCCGAGTATTTTTATACATCTTCAAACAGGTCTGTTTGGGACCTCATAGAAATATTGGATTTTCTTCTCAAACCATGAAAGAAACAATGAATCTTTGTGGAAAAATTGAAATCACATGTTTTTTTTTTCTTTTTTTACTGGTCAGTGATGTTTTGATCATTTAACTATAAGGATGACGTCTTCTTCTGCAGGTAAAGGAAAATCGTTCAACCTCTGGGAAAATCAAGCCCTTTTAAAATAAACCCAAAAGTCCACGTTCAAACTGCCAGTAGCGCACCAGCTCATGCACACTTTTATAGTAATACGTATATTTAAGTATAATTTTAAAAAAGTGTGCACACTTAAGGGCGGTATTAAGTGTATATACCTCCAGAGATCATAAATCATTCTCCTGCTCTTTCTTCTATTTGCTGAGCTCACTTTCTCTGACATACAACTCTGTAAGTCCTCAGTGGTAAAAAAAAAAAAAGAAGAAGAAGAAAAAAAAAGAAAGAAGTGTGAATACGCACTGACTGACTTATGAACATCACACAGCTATAAAGGGAGAGCAGTGCGAGGATGGAGAGAGACGACAGACTACTGACATCTCTTCCTCTCTCTCACAGTCCTGCAGCAAGCTGCTTGTGATGATCCGTCTTCATTTGTTTGTCTGACTGCAGGTGCCTCACTCACAGAGCAGATCAAACTCCCCCCCATGGACTACACGACCTCTCTGCTGGAACACAGCTCGGTGATTATGACCTTACATGACAGTACATTGATCCGCTCGGACTCCCCCCGCTGGTCACAACACCCCAGTGTGCTGCAGCTGGCACCACCAGACGATGGGAAGCATCTGTATGCAAGTGTTGAGTCTGGACCATTAATTATGTAGACTTTGCATACAGAGGACGCAATTTAACACTGTTTGACACAGATTTTCTTAAAAAAGATGTGACGAAGTAAAACAACCCTACAAACACACATCACTGAGTAAACAGTTGAACCAGGTATATTTACATTGGTGTGACTACTTGAACACACAGCTTCTGCACATAGTGAGCAACACCTGAGCATCACCAAACATAAACATAGTAAAATGTTAAAATATACAACGTGAGTATCCTGATGGGCTAAACCAATATTAAACCTTGTAGAGCCAAGACAAAGAAGTTAGTTTCATTTCATTAATCTTTCAGAAAGTCTCCCTGTGACGGCTTTTTCGCTAATATCGATATTTGTTAAGGTATTGTGTCAAAGTGACAAATTCCTGTATTGTGAGATACACAGATATTTAACCGACCTAAATATAGATATGTTCATATCTGACATAGATATCAGCACGTACTAAATAGTACATCACAGTACAC